>NW_024105253.1:0-83699 GCF_016802725.1 Solenopsis invicta
AAATCAGTTTTATGTTTTACTTGTTTTTATGATTATTATCACCCGAAAGTGTGCAAAATTACAGAGCAAGACGAATAAATTCATTTGTAATTGTTTTTGTACTTACACATAAATAAATATGCATATTAACTCTCACAATCAAACATATCATATAAATATCTCGCCATCCATATAAATCTATGTGTGTATATATATATAATATATATATATATATATATATATATATATATATAAATGTAATAAGTAAACTAACAAAAGTTCGAATGCAGAGAAGATTTTTTGCGTATTATTATATCTATATCTGTGTACTATTTATTATATATTTTATTATATATATATATATATATATATATATATATTATATATATATATTGTAACAATAAGAGTACTGGGTAAAAGAAAAAAAAAAAACTTGTGGACTCGAACCCGCGACGGCCGCGACCTGCAAAACTATAGGCGCTCGCGCTGTCCGCCACACCACGCTGCTACTTGCCAAACTCCTTCAATGTTACGGTATTAAACCTATATGGTGAAATTCAAACAACGATTTCACGTCAACGGTTGAGTAGTGCATCGTCTCTGTTTAGCATTTAGTACTTCTATACTAATACTACATAACTGTAAAGTTTCATCAAAATCGGTGACCCGGGTTGTGTGTGGTGCCCTTGTTAGTTGATACGCCCTGTCCGCGTTTATACGGCCCGAGATAAATTCCTCGTCCGTATTTATAATGTGTCAAGTATAGACCGCGACCTTGTTCCATCGCGCGATTGTGACGTTGCAGTTCTTCAAGTTGACGTCGCGCATCTTTGCGGGCGCTTACCGCTTTCGCTACATTTGCAGCTCCATCGATCAGAGATCCTAGAACGCCCAACATTGGCAGAATCGGTAACATGCCGCCTCGTTTTGCCGACGGAAGTACTCATTTTTTTTTTTCGTCATCGTCGTTTTCCTCTTTCTCGTCTTTGCATTCATACCCATGCCGATCTTGGTCTTGGCCTTCATCGCTGCCCAGATGGCTGCAGCGGCGGCTCTCTCGCCCAAAGTCGAGTCTCTCGCGGTAATGCGTTTCCGTGCTGACGCTGCGAGTATATCGTCAGCAGCGTGTCTATCGACGAGTTCGTTACTCTTAGAATACGCAATATCGTGTTCGCGGCACGCTGCGTCCAATGGATTTACGCCCGTGTCGCCTCTGGCTAATCGTTTCTTCAGCCGAGAGCCCGGACCGCAAAACTGGTAACCGGGGATATGTAACTCGAAAGGAAGCGCGTTTATCGCTCGATTCAGCAAACTTCCGGTTTTGTTCGACGCTGACATTCGCTGCAATCTTTTATCCTCGGTGCAGGACCGTCGATGTGCGTACGCTGCCAAGGTTGATTATAATGCTCGTCGCAGCGACGATAAGTTTGAACTACCGGGTCCACCTGTATATGTTTCGGAAGCCGTTCCCAAACGTGGTCGATGTAATTACCGCACACGCGTAACAGTACGACTTTAGGTATATATTGCAACTGCTCAGCGCTTAGGTCCAGAATATCGCTGGGATGTGACAGCGCGAGAAACATTTTTGATACTGAGCTACTCAAGATTTCACACATCTATAAATAGGCCCTCGACGCGTCACGCGAGTTTAGTGTGAAACATGAAATTCGTGCGGCAGTCGCTGACGATACGCGTCACAAACTGCGACGAGAAATTGCGAATGTTGGGGGACAACGCGCAGTTGCGGAAACACGGTGAAATGCTGCCGAGTACCATCCGCGCAATAATTGCGGGACCATCTTCGTGCATAAAACTAATGTTCTGATAAGCCTGCTCGAGAGTCCTCATGGTGTACGTTTCGAGAATGTTTATATTTATTCCAAGTCGCTGCAGCAGCCTAAATATCAATATCTCGAAAATCTGTTGAAATCGATCGATGAAATCGGCTAATATACGTTCTCCAATAATAACGACGTTATTCCACCGAGCGAGGCGCTTCCGAATTCAATCTTCGTCTTCGACGACGTTGCGTGCGATAAGCAAGATGCGGTGAGAGAATACTTTTCAATGGGCCGCCACTCGAATGTCGACTGCTTTTATCTTTGTCAAACGTACGCGAGGATACCTAAACATCTGATACATGATAACGTCAATCTCCTAATTCTGTTTAAACAGGATGGTACCAACCTCAAACACGTTTACAACGATCACGTAAACACCGACATGTCGTACGACGAATTTTGTGCTTTGTGCTGTGCTTGTTGGCAACAAAAGTATGGATTTCTAGTGATAGACAAGGACAGCGCGCTTAGTAACGGACGATACAGAAAAGGATTTAACGAGTTCGCGGTACCGCAAAACGATTAGTCATTATCGATACGTCAACGTTGAACGTTAACATGGCGGAAAATAACAAAGATATATGCAAGCGTGAGCAACTCGCGAGGGAGATTGAAAAAACGAGCGATGCGATCCGCAAGAAACATCGCGCTTTAAAAACCGGCAGGATCGAGGAGGAAATTGCAATGGAGAGACGTTTCAAGCCCATCGTCGCACCTCTGAAACAGATTGTCGAGGAATCTCAGCCGATTAAAAGAAAAGAAGAAATCAAGGAAGAAAGAATAATTAAGATCGAACGACGACGATGACGACGATGGTGCATCTTACGAATTGCCGAAAATAACATCGAGCAAAAAGCAACGTTTTGAACAAGCGTACGACGCAATGGATTCACCAGCGATAACGTCAACACCGCGTACGATGATTGGTCCTGCAACATTAACTAACAAGGCTCTCGAGGACGTTTTCGAAACCACAGACGATTCGTTTGGAACGTCTGTTCAACATCAGATGCAAACGTTGGAAGATCGAAAAACGTTGTCTGAGCATTTTGGCCCGCTCGGTCAAAAGTACATTGGAGATTTCTTCAGCGGTGGTGGAAAAGAGAAAATTATAGACACCGTGAATGGTGTTCGTCTCGACAAGGATGGAATGATGCTTGGTAATAAAAAGTTTGACGTGGACATCAATGATAATATAATTATCGATGGCGTGCGATACGCTGGCACACCCGGTCTTTACGAGTTGATTTCTAAGAGACTCCCCGATGATTTTCTCTATAAGGAGGACGATTTGCAAAAGTACAAGAGCACATTGTTGACTACAAACGTACATAGACGTAATTACACCGTGGAGAGTCGACTACGAGGCAACAAAGGATACAAGTATAAATACGTGATCGCACCATTGATGTCAATCGAATCTACACCAAAGAGAACGAATAACTCCGGAAAGGGATTACCTCGCGCTATGATACTAAACGACAACGCGATTGATTACGTGCACTAGGACGATCTCAACGAATTAGTAGATCGTCTACGATTGCTAGACGCTTCACATCGAGCGGGCAACGACGCTCACGGCAACGAGATGTTGTCCATCGTGGAAGAATTTCGTGAAGCTGGCATAATTATAAATTAAATCGTATACCCACGAAATGAGTCAGACGAGAGGTTGATTTTGTTTGAGAAGGACGTGCGATAGACGACAAAAATGAGCCGCAATGAACGTCGAAAAGACGGTTACGAACGTTTAACGAATGACTTTGTACGATTCTTAAATAAAAATCGGACGTTTCAAGAACGGTTGTCAGACAATTATCGATTGGCTCAGGATCGCTATGAAAAGACACAAGAACGAGTGAAGGATGGTTATCGAATGGCCGTAGATCGAGTCAAGAATGAGTATGAAAAATTATCTAATCGACAGAAACCGGAAGACAAAGATAAGTTATTAAAGGAAGACAGAAAATACTGACAAATGGAGAAAAAACGTTTTTTTAAACAAAAGTAGAGGAACTTTGCAATGTCGACATTATAAATTACATCGTGTAACCGCTAAACGAGTCAGTCGTAATGCAATTCGTTTACTCGCCGAAATATGAGTTCATCGAAGAAAACAATAAGCTCCGAGAGGCGAGGAATCGTCGAAGAATTACACGCGTTAGCTAGACGCAATTTTCCTAGAAGACGTGTTATAATCAAAGGATTCAACGATCTTTGGCAAGCTGATATCGTCGAGATGCGTCCCTATTCAAAGTACAATAGAGGTCATAATTACATACTTACCGTCATCGATGCGTTGAGTAAATACGCCTGGGCAGTACCGCTCAAGAGCAAGGCCGGGCGCGAGACGGCTGACGCAATCGCCAAGATAATTCGAGAGAGAGGAAGATGCCCGAAAAATTTACAAACGGATATGGGAAAGGAATTTTATAACGCCGATGTGCAAAAAGTCTTGAAAAAGCATGACATTAATCATTATTCTACATATTCGGTTTTAAAAGCATCGATAATAGAGAGATGGAATCGCACACTTAAGAACGATATGTGGCGTATGTTTACACTTAACGGCTCGCACAAGTGGGTCAACGAGCTGCCGCGTCTGGTATCGGTTTACAACAACCGCAGGCATCGTACTATCGGCATGCGACCAGTCGACGTTAATTCGGAAGTTGCTGAAAAACTCCTGGGCACTGTATACTCTCACATAAAAATCATGGGACCCGCGAAATTCAAAGTAAACGATTCTGTGCGCGTGAGCAAGCACAAAACGACATTCTCTAAGGGGTACAACCCCAATTGGACCACCGAGGTGTTTAAGATCGTTAAAGTACAGCGCTCTAATCTTCGTAACTTATCTCCTAGAAGATTATCGCGGTAAACAAATAGCGGGTGCCTTCTATGAGTACGATTTGCATCGCACGACTCATCCAAATGTATACCTGGTAGAGAAGATAATAAAGAAGAAAGGAAACAAGGTTTACGTCAAGTGGTTGGGATTTGATGATTCGCACAACTCATGGATAAATAAAAAAGATGTTATTTGATTTATTTCAATTAAATATGTATATATTTTATATCATATAAGCGTTTACAAAATATATAAAATGAATACAAACAATTTTGAGGTATTCTTCTTCTATCCTTATTAATACAAAGTTAGGTTAGGTGTTATTTTTACGACATCTTACTTTCACTTGTTAATAACATCAAGTTATAATTATTTAAATATGTCTAAATTTATACCAAATAAAGTGTTTTTGCGGGGAGTTTTATTACATTACTTTCATATGAATAAAACTGCTGCGGAAAGCCATAGGATTTTAGAAGAAGTTTACGGTGAGCAAGCTTTAGCTGAACAAACGTGTCGGAAGTGGTTTGCGCGATTAAAGAGCGGTGATTTCGACTTAGAAGACAAGGAACGACCTGGACAGCCAAAAAAGTTTGAAGACAAAGAATTGGAGACATTACTTGAGGAGAACTCAACTCAAACGCTCGAAGAGTTGTCCACATCGTTGGGGGTTGACTTTTCAACAGTGGGAAAACGACTTAAAGCGTTAAGGATGATCCAAAAGGAAGGACATTGGATCCCATACGAATTAAAGCCGAGGGACGTTGAAAGGCGTTTTTTGACTTGCGAGTTACTGCTTCAACGGTACAAAAGAAAAAGTTTTTTACATCGGATTGTTACGGGTGATGAAAAGTAGATATATTACGATAACCCCAAGCGCAAAAAATCATGGGTTAAGCCTGGACAACCATCATCATCAGTACCAAAACGTAATATTCATGGATCTAAGCTTCTTCTTTGCATTTGGTGGGATCAACGGGGTGTGGTTTACTACGAACTGCTGAATCCGAATGAAACCATCACTGGGGATCGTTACCGACTGCAATTGATGCGCTTGAGTCGGGCATTGAAGGAGAAACGGCCGGAATGGAGCGAAAGGCACGACAAAATTATTTTGCTGCACGACGATGCTAGACCGCACGTCGCAAAGCCAGTGCAAACGTACCTGCAAACACTGAAATGGGAAGTCCTAACCCACCCGCCGTATTCTCCAGATATTGCTCCTTCGGATTATCACTTGTTCCTGTCGATGGCCCATGGTTTGTCCGCGGAGAAATTTACTTCTTATGAAGAATGCAAAACTTGCATTGATTCATGGATCGCCTCTAAGGACGAAGCGTTTTTTCGACGGGGTATCCGTCTCTTACCCGAAAGATGGGAAAAAGTTGTGGCAAGCGATGGAAAATATTTTTAGTAATGTATTTTTATATTTAAACTTAGAATAAATCGTTGTTTCTCTCTAAAAAAACGCTACGAATTAATTCCAACACCTAATATTAAGCGTGTAACATATATGAAACAATACATAAGATGTATAAAATGAAGCATACAGAATATAAAACAAAGTATAAAGTATGAATAACGTACTTATATAAAATAATACTAGCATATTAAACGTGTAAGAAATACAAAAAATGTAATACAATAAAAGATTAAAATGCATAATATTTGTAAAAATGTGAGAACATCTTATGATTATAACTGCCAATGTCCCCATGGTAATGTATTTGTTAATGATGATGGAACAAGGTATCTTTTATCATCATATGGCGAGAGCGCCACTTTGGATTCTCAAACCGTAAACACTTGATGCAGCTTCGAACGTATACACGATTGGCTACGAGTTATTTCTATTTCATCGTTCAAACATCGCATCTTCAAAAGTAATAGTTCGCGCTACTACATTGTTTTTCACACCTTTGGCTTTTTTGGTATCCTTTTTACCATCTACTTTGATCGCGTACATCTTTGCTCTAAGCTCTACAAATTCGGTCATAATCGCACCGTTGTTTTCATCTTTCATTAGACCGAGGACTTTTTTATTCGCGAGAGGCATACCGTACGGGTTGTCTGCGGGATAATCGCTTGTATCATATCTCGCTATATCACGTTTCATCGTTGAATAAATATCATCGCACTCGAGGAAATAAACAAGACTATCAGTATCTGAATATAACAATTTGCACCTGTCTTTATATAGCGGAAACATATATTCGTGATGAAATTCGTACAAGCAGATTTTTGATATGTCAAGTATGCACATATCCACATAAATCGGCTTGTTAAACTTCACCTCGAGTTTACGCAGTTCGACGGCAACTAAATTTTCCGCAAAGACGCTGCGGCTGTGAAAATATGGTTTAGCGATTATTGCCTCTGCACCGTAACGTCCTTCCCATTTTGTCAATAATTTTACGTCTACGTGATTACGTACGTTTTCCATAGTTTTTCCAAACACGACGTTGTTCATCAATTTGTACAAATTCTTTTCGAAATCATTTTTTGCATTCATTCTAAATTTTGTGTTCAATTCTATATAATCGCGAAGCCATGGAGATTGAGCAAACTGTAATATGCGATGAATTTTTGTTACGCGAAGCCCATTGCGCGTGTATTGTTGCAAATAACGGTAATGTATCACATACCGCTTTTTATCGTACAACGTTGCGAGAAGTTTTTTCTGCCGTGATCCTGGCGGTTTATCGTGTGTAGGACAGAAAGGTAAGTCAGTGTCGATCGTGCAGACATTGTGGATATGTGAGATCGGCTTCTAGCACATAGCCAGTGGGCGAATCCGAAGCGATCGCGTTCACGTCAAAATTGTCAACGTTTTCGATCCATTGAAACTCACCGTATGGTAATGGTTGACACATCGCAAAACCATACATATTGTTTATGTCAAAATACATTAGATAGGACAATGGTTTCGATGGATCGTAAGAACGCATGTACTTATTATTGGCTTTAGCATATCTACCGGAGCATTGACTCAAATCACCGCGGATACCACGTTCTATAAATAAGATCATGTCTATATCGGTGAGCAACTCAAATCTTACGCGTGTTAGTTTCAACATTGCATCCCAAGTGTAGCCTGGCAATGTGTGATAATGCGCGGGATCAAGGCCATAACTATTAATGCTACTTTCGCGGAAGTTTTGAAAAATATCAGACAATAATAAGACATCGGTCTTGAGATATAGATCGCTGTATTCACCCAGGGTTTTGATAGAGAACCGCTGCCAAACTTTCTGAGCATGAGCATAATCTGTCTGTGATACCGTCTGCTTGGTAAGAGAACTATAAAATGATTCACGCGGTGGCAGTTGCGTTTCATACAGTTTGTCAACATTATCCACGTATTCGTATGGAAAGACACCTTTGCGTGTCAACAATTCAAAGTCTTCGTTTGATAACGAGGAAAATTCCGAATGAGAAATTTTTAATTTATCAAGACTTAAAAACGATGCCAATTTGTCAAGACTTGAACTTAAAAACTTGTACGAATCGATGAACCGTAGCCGTATACAATTTCGTGCATATTTGAAAATTATGTCTTTATCACAAGTATTTTCAACATATTTGGTAAAAGATATATATTTTTCTTTATTTATCGGTAGTAAATCGATTTTGCCTTCAAACGTGGTAGCAATTTCTTTTATGATGAAATGTGCATCGTAACCAGATAAATTATGAAATACGATCGGAATAACGTATGAATTTTTGTAATTTAAATTACAATCTGAATGAGCTGGACCACGGTAAGACCCTGTCAAATGGCAATGATCGCGCACACGTATACTATTCGGTGCGAACGGTTTTTCACAGATATGACAATTCCTCGCGTTACTGTATGCCTCTTGCTGCTCTTTAGTTAATGATTCCATAGGAACATTGGCGGATATTCTGGCTTTCACGCTATGCGCCAGGTTTTCGAGTTCTTTCGCGAACCACACGACGCAATCGTTATCGCGACGAAAGTGATACTCTGACAACGCGTCGTCGTATGAGCACTTAACATAATATGCTATACTAAATACCTCGTGATGCTGATACGGGAAATTTGAAGTGTTCTCTGTTCCTGGGTCAATCTTCCGCAGTATGCACTCCAAATCTGAATAAACAACAAAGGGTACACGCTCCTTGTTGTTGTAATTATCGAATTCAAGCCACTTGTTATCCTCGCTCGGTAGTAGAACGGCGCAGTCGTTTAATTGCTGACAATCCACTTTGTGTGACTGCAACTTTTCTTCTGAGCTGAAGTAATGCAGACAACTATAAAAAAATAGAAGACGATTTTTTAAAATTAAAACAATTTTTATAAGTGATAAATATTTTTTTTAACAGATTTTATTATTACACTTACCGATCACAGATGAATTTCTTGTGTTCGTTTTTGCTCAGCTGTAAACTGATTAGTCGTGACAGGTTCTTAATCCACGCAAAGTGGCCGAGGCTGTTATCACGTTCATCTTCCAAGTACAGTAGATTGGCATGCTTCTCCTTCTTATCCTTGGTGAGCCTTATCGGGAATACGCCTAGTTTCTTTTCTTTTCTGTCGAATTCGGTACCGTACACATTTACCGACACGTCGCTTAATCGTTCAAATTTTCCAATGTCTTTTATGTTCATTGGAAATGTTATGTCACTAACATTTAAAACAGTCGAGTAATGCGGTTATGACGACTCTCGGTCTGCATGTCTTTCGACAGGGTACAGAGCGGCCTCTACCGACCACGTGAAACACGCATTGTCTTTCGATTGCACATTAATCACGGCACGTTTATTCTTTATTCCTCGCGGCAATTCGATGCAACATTCCGCGTGCATGGGATTATATTTATTAATGTTTACCGTTAAATTCAGTATTTGCGTAAGAGCCCAACTACTATCGCGTTCTTGGAACTCGTCGAGCATCGCCAACGTGACATCGATGACACTCTGCTGATACCACTCGCGCAAATTTGACGATCGATAAAGTTCATTGTTCCTCGTAGCGATATTTTTAATATTACGTTCATCATGATTATTAACATATTCACCATTAAATACGGTGTTTACCTTTACACTATCATGTTTCGCGATAGCGTCTTGCACTCGCTCAATCACCAAATCACTGGCGTCCTCCAAAATATGTCGCGGCTCGATATAATCAATGTTAATAACAGCGCCAGTCACAATGCGATTCTTGAACGCGGTCTCGATCTCGCGCCATACGAGCGATTGCTTATCATCAGCGCCAGTGCTTGCATAATTCTCACCAACGTGCGCGAACCGTTTTTCTAACTGCGCTTTTTCACCTTTGAGTATCGCGATTCTTGACACAAGTGATTGTCTTTTTCCCACGGCGAGTCGAGGACGTTTGGCACTACAATGTTCTTCGAGCTGCGCGAGGTACTCGTCGCATCGTTGCACCCACTCGAAACATTCAGCTAAATTTGCAATCTGCGAGCATTGCTCGAGCATTTCGCGTTCCACTCGCTCACTACTTTCCATTTTTTCAGTTTTTTAGTACGTATCACACGCTTTCTCGGAGCACTTGCACGTATTTTGTTTACATGATTTGCAAAGTCGCTGTGCGCTTAGAACGTTACAGTGTCCGTTTATATATTTTAATTCACAAAAATCAGGAGGTATAGCGTATCTCCACCAAGGATCATCCTGCTCTCTATTTCTCTTTTCAACCCACCGATTAAATAAATTAATCACTGCAGGTTCGCGCTTATCGTCGCAGTTCTGTGGTGGTGGTGTATACACGTTTATTGCAAGAAATTTGATGCATTGTCCATGACCAGCGGGAATCGTAATCTGCAGAATGATATCGTATATAGAGATATTCTGATAAATTTTTTTTGCCCACTGGTATTTGTTTCATTGCTTTTCTTCACAATTATCAAATGCGCACAGATGGTCCAGTATGAGCAAATACAATTTTCTTTTCCTGTAGTCTGACAATCTACAAACACGTTCTGAGTTAATAATGACACCTTGTCTCACGGCACGTTCACAAGTCCCACGTATTCCTAATTCTCGATCGCGAAGGAATTTTATCGACGATACTCGTCGTCGTGGAACATCGGTTTCTTCTTCTTCTTCCGGCATAAACACATTATCGAGAACGTACACGATTTCTTCTAGATCAAAATCTATAAATAGATTTATGTCTATATCAAACACTGCGTCGTCAAACTCCATTTTTGACTGCGTTTAATGTGAACTTCAATATGATCAACCATTTTTTAGAGAGTAACTATTACGACTGATTCGGTGTTCACATCGAGACTGATCGTTTAATACATTCGCCAAACTTATAACCGAAACATGAGTTTTGTTTAATCGATCAAAATATTAACGCTTCCATCTTGCATCATCTAAATATTGTTTCAACGTGCAGCAGCCGGATTATCGGCGCTTATCTTTACTAAGAAAGATACCTTGCAAGATTAGACATGCCACTGGGTGGCAACCGCACACGAAAAAGAGCTCACGTAAACAAATCTAAATATTATTTACACGTGTCATTAGAAGCCGGACTATCGGCGCTTCTCTTTACTAAGAAAGATATCTTGCAAGATTAGACATGCCACTGGGCGACAACCGCGCATGAAAGAGAGCTCACGTAAACAAATCTAAATAATATTTCAACGCGTTATTAGCACAGCTGAAAGAGCTGTTCAGCGCTTTTCTCTCTCTCTTGCATCCACCTTGACCAAAAAAATATTAGAGGATAGCGAGCGTTGGGGGGCGGCGGCGGTGGCGGCGGCGGCGGCGGCGGCGGCGGGGCCCCGCGGAAATAGCCGCGCACACCCCACAAAATATTCGCCAGCGTATCGCTTATCCCCCTCGTGATGACAGACATTTCCGATTTCAAAGTACAGTCATACACACCTCCTCGCGGTGTGATTTATTATGTTTATGTAAACAGAGTGACAAGTACATGGTCCATGTTTACATTAAATGATCAGTTGCCTCCACGCGACACATTTCAAAGGTGTCGGTCAAGAACATGATCCTCGAATCGTTATCACTCTGTTTACTTAAACATTGATTACGAAGAACTACCGGTTAGGTTCGTACACGTGTCCCCGATTTAATCCCCCCTCGCCCCGCCTCGGTCGCGTAACATCGTCTCCGGTTAGACCCCCCGTGAGATCCGAAATATTCCCCCCTTCCCCGCACGCGGCACATTTCAAATGTGTCAAATTTATGTAAACATCGGTCAAGAACATGGTCCTCGAATCGTTATCACTGTTTATATAAACATAAATTACGCAAAACTACCGGTTAGGTTTACACGTGTGACCCCGTTTTAAGCCCCCTCTCCCCCTCCCCACTCGGTTTGGTTCACCCGCGGGACCTTATCGCCGGTTAGGTCCCCCCGCGCGACCCGTAATATTCCCCCCCCTTCACCGCACCCCCCTGAGATCCCAGGGTTTGAACCGGCCTATACATTCTACTGTAGTTTGCATAAAACCATGAATTTAGAGAAATTGTTATCGAATGTCATTCTTGTAGAAAAACTCTATATTATATTTGATCTTGTAAAATGTTTACAAAATGACAGTTAATTATTCATCATAAACACTGAACAGAGCTAATTTAAGCCGAAATAAAGAATAACATTCGATAAAAATTTCTCTGAATTCATGCATGTTTTATGCGAACTACATGTAATGCAATGTTAACATATATGATCAATTTTTACAAGTGGATGATATTGGGTGCTTTCCAGCTACGTAACACAGGCAACACTGTGTAACACAATAAATTATTTTATCCTTGTTTAATATTGACAAACAACAAGGAATGTAAAACAACAAGGAAAATGATTCACTGTTACACAGTGTCGACTTCTATCATAGTTGGAAAGCACCCATAGTGAATTATTGCACTTAGGCTGTTTTCCTTTTAGAAGACACAAATTGACACAAGTTAACACACTCGAACACAGTCTCAGACTCTCCTCCTGAGTAGAGTCAAAAAGTGTCGATTGAGTTTGTAGATGGAAAGCGAAGTGTGTCGCTTTGTGTTAACAGTGTCGACTGTATTCTCTAAAAGGAAAACAGCCTTACGCTGCTTTTCATATAGAGAACATAGTCGACACTTTTAACACAAAGGGACACACTGCGCTTTCCATTTACAAACTCAATCGACACTTTTCGACTCAATCGACACTTTTCTACTCAGGAGGAGAGTCGGACTGTGTTCGAGTGTGTTAACTCGTGTCGATTTGTGTCTTCTGAAAGGAAAGCAGCCTACATATAGTAAGAGCGTGTGGTGTTCAAGCACATGCATTTTAATTGATATGTTACGCACTAACCTTTCTTTTCGTTTTCCGATTGCTTCGATCCGGCTGGATCGGTCTTCTTCTCCTGGATGTATTTTTGGCTTTTTGTTTCCAAAGGATCACACAAGGATTTTCACTTTACACTTTCACATCCGGCCGATTCCCGGTATCCCAGCTAGAGCTTCCAGATATTCCCCGCGCGTGTTACCATGTGCGAGTTGCCTTGGTGCGAGTCAAGTCCACAAGAAGATGGACAAAATGGCAGAAGATGAGAAGCGAGCGCGCGCCTTAAGCCTAGTGCAGACTGCACTAGCTAGGCTTTCAGCCTCGATCATTAAGGCATGGATAATGAAACGAGTGTCTAATTCACCAATTGGTCAATCGTATTATATGCTGCAAATGCGGCTTTTATAGAGCAAAATTACATTTGAGAATAATGCGATTGTATAAATCGATGAATTAAGAACTCATTATTACAAATATGATAACAACATTATAACAATACAAAAATCTTATTATTTAAACATTACATAAAACATAAAATAAAATAATTTTAAACTATTGCAGATACATTGAATTTACTTTAATAAACGTATCATAATAATATTTATGAAATATTTCGAGCAATATTACTAAAATGGTTTTTAAACATTCGAAAATATCACATTATTTAGGTAATGTTTTAAAAACATTTTTGTAATATTATAACAAACGTTGTAAAAATATTTGGAACAACATTACTAAAATGTTTTATAAATATTCGTAAATATCAAATTATTTAGGTAATGTTTTGAAAACGTTTTAACATTTATAAAAACGTTAAAAAAATATTTGGAACAACATTATTGAAACGTTTTTTTAACATTCGGAATTTTCACATTAGTAGATAATGTTTTAAAAACATGTATACAATATTACAATACAACGTTGATAAAAGTTACAAGAAATCAATGTTTCAAAACGTTTATCTAATGTTCCTTGCTTACTGGGTAAATATTGTTTCAAAGTTAGAAAACTTAAAATGTAAAAAAATTACTGTAAAACTCTTTAGTTAAATATTAAACAAAGCACAAATACATAAAGAAATGAATTTATATTTCTCTTGTTAAAATAAACCTTTATGTAAAGGCTTTTTAAATTGTTTAATACATATTACGGTTTATCTAACATATTGATATTCGTTTTCCAAATTGTTTAATACATATTACGGTAGGTAAAAGAAAATACAAATTTGAAAACATACATCTTCTAGATGGCAACAGAAGTATCCCGTTTAATCACGTTGCAATTGATCACAGACATTTTTAGCGCAACTTTTCTCGTGGGACAATCACAAAATTTTATATTAAATTAACTAATAAGCAACATCGGCAATCGAGTGTTACTCACAGCAATATGTTTGTATTGTTGCTTGAATGTTATTCGCAATCATCATTTGTTGCAATCAGAATTTCAACAAATGTACATTTGTTAGCAACTTACAAGGAAACACAGAGAAGTGTCCGCCTCAGATTAAAACGAATTTTTAATATGTTGTAGTACAGATAAAAATAAGGGACACGTATTTTTTTATACGTGCCCATACGCACTTTAAGAGGGTGAAACACCCCTTTGAAGAAAATCGGGTTTTTTCTTTCGAAGCGTGTATCGTCGAAATTATAAGAGATAAAGAAAAATGTTCTCAATGAAAGTTGAATGCATGTTCTTCTCGCATAAGATGACAAAAACATTTCGAGGACAGTCTGTGTCTAACATAAAAACGCAGACATTGAGAAAAACATTTACTATAAAATAAAACGACACTACACTAAAGAATAACAACAATTACGGTGTTGTAAGACATTAATTTTTTGTTTAGAAAATAATATGTAAATAATATAAGTTAAACATTTATTTACTGGTCTACATGATTCGACTAGAATAAATTTGTTCTCTTCAACATTTTATAAATAAGGAGACTTGGATTACAAAAAAATTATTACTCCACATTCCATACCTTCACTATCTAACGCCAGCTCATCAACTAACAACAAGAGAACTAACATAAAACTAATTAAAAAATTAGTTAGAAATTTCATCTTTTATACTGCATTTATACAATTCAATTAAAGTGTTTATTAAATTCCATTAGTGTAGAAATATGCATAACCACGCTACTGGTGCGTGCACTTTGGGTCATTAAGTGGTGGGGGAAAGTATTAAAAAAAATTAAAAAAAAAATTTTTTTTCTGCTGTTATAAATTACTCTTCGAGCCATTCAACGTTCATTTAAAACATTTTTTTCTATCTCTTATAGTTTCGATGGCATACGTTTCGAAAGAAAAAAACCGATTTTCTTCAAAGGGGTGTTTCATCCCCTTAAAGTAGTATGGGCACGTATAAAAAAATACGTGTCCCTTATTTTTATCTGTACTACAACATATTAAAAACTCGTTTTAATCTAAGACGGACACTTCCCTGTGTTTCCTTGTTAGTAAACGAAAATAGATAGAAATAGATAGAATTGAATTCGCTTCAACATTTCCAAATTCGCGCTTCTAATTTTTTGAATCAATTTAAATGTAAAATTAATATAATAAGGTCAGCCAAATTGAACTTAATGAATAACTCATTTAATATTTTAATAGATTTGAATCCAAAAATAAAATAATAAAACATGAATTAAAAATTATGAATAGCGCATTTGCTATTTCAATCCATTTAAGTCCAAAAATATATTTCCGTTCCAAATTATGAATACACAAAACATATAATACATGCACACACATAAGAACAGTTTCATTTTAATTCATTTGAAATAAAAAATAATCCGGGACTCTAAAACGTAAACTGTGATAAATTAGAATAAAATAAATTTCCAATTATTTAAATTTATTTTTATTTACTGAGAAATGTATACAGAAGTCTTATAAATTGATTACAAAGCTTGAGTCCAATCAAATTTGCAATTACTCATGCATCATTACATTATATTACATCACAGAGAAAAATATATTGGACCCAAGCTTTGTAATCAATTTATAAAACCTTTGTATAAATTTCTCAGTAAATAAAAATAAATTTAAATTAATTGACAATTTAATTCATTCTAATTATATATATATATATATATATATATATATATATATATATATATACATATATACAGGGTGATTCAAAACGACCCATGTGTCCCTGTAAAGACGTGTTCTTGGATAAATTCTGAGACGATTTTTGCTGTACGAAAATTTTATCCGACGCTTACTTTTTGAATAATAAGAGGATAAAGTTAGCAAATCACGGGCCGTGTACACATGGTAGACAAAGGCGGCGCAACTCACCGTTCGACGCGGGCGCTTACCCGTATCGGACGGTGAGTTGCGCCGCCTTTGTCTACCATGTGTACACGGCCCGTGATTTGCTAACTTTATCCTCTCATTATTCAAAAAGTAAGCGTCGGACAAAATTTTCGTACAGGAAAAATCGTCTCAGAATTTATCCAAGAACACGTCTTTACAGGGACACATGGGTTGTTCTGAATCACCCTGTATATATATACAGGGTGATCGATAATGGTTGTCCCCACGTTTTACCATAAGAGCATGATTTACCGACGGATATATATTTTTAACATATTATTATATTAGAAATTACAAATGCGTGCTCCTATGGTAAAACGTAAGGACAACCATTATCGAACACCCTGTATATATAAGATAATTATCTTATAGGTTGTTCACTGATAATAACTGACACAATGTGTTTCTCTGTAAACAAAGTTTGAAATTTATTCACGATTTAGAGTTATTTACAATATTTACACGCTTACCTGTAAACAAAGAAACGACAATTAAAGCCTATTATTATCCCTTCTTTATTTACTGGCTTGATCCTCAGTCTTATACAATCTATCTTTTTCTGTACAGCAAAGTTTAATCTTTCCTTCCTGATTCTTCCTTGTGTACATGTGCTCGATCCTTTTGATCTTCCTTTATCTCCTATCACTCTCTTCCTCTCTATCGGTAATCAATCAATGTAGTTCTTGTAGTACTTGTTCCATCTAGCGGGGTCAGTTCACACGGTGCGCCGAGTATGAGGAGCGCGGCTCATTCGAATTGAAGGAAATACATTTCCTTACATCTCCCCCTCCCCGGATGAGAATCGTCGCAGCGCATTCTCACCTTGGATTTCTCGACTCAATCCTCTTCATCTACGTCCTTATCTATATCTGATATTGGAATTAGTTTTGTTATGTGGAACAAGCTTGTTCCTGATTTTTTCCTATTAGTTTTAATTTTGTATATCGAGTTCAATATTTTTTCTATTATCTCAAGTGGTCCAATTCTCAAATCGTCTAGCTTTTTCCTATTCAATCTATTACCATTTTCTATATATACCATGTCACCTGTATTAAACTCATGATGTTTTCTATTTTTATCAAATAGTTTTTTATTATAATCATGTGACTTAATAGTTCTCTCTAGGGCTAATTCTTTATCTTTCATCCAGTCCTCTTGATGTTTTTCTCTTCTCAATTCTTCAGGTAAAATACTTGTGTCCGTGCCATCCAGCAGATACTTTGGTGCAAAACCAGTGACCGTATGTTCTGTCTCGTTGTATCTTTCTACACATTCTCTAGCAACCGTTGCCCAAGCTTTTTTCTTTTCTCCTTCTTTTATTCTACATCTTATTTTATTTATTAGTGTCTGGTTTAATCTTTCGTTTAAGCCGTTTGAGAATGGTGCATTTACAGCCGTGAAAATCAATCTAACATCGTTTTCTTCTAGGTATTCTTTAAATTCTCTTGAGTTGATGCCTGGGTATTGGTCTGTGAGTATCGTTTCAATCTTGTCTGTTTCTAGAACGTTTTTCACTAGCTTGATAAAATCCGTAGCATTTTGTGTCTTCGAAGTTGCAATAAATGCGTATCTGGTAAAATGGTCAACCAGTAGATGAAGGTATTTTTTTGTTGATCTTAGTCCTCCAAAGCCTCCAATAGTGTCTATTGACATTATTTCGAACGGTCTGGTTGCTGGTCCTAACTGTGACATCCGGCCATATTTTTCTTGACCTCTAGATTTATTTTTGATACATACTTCACATGTCTTGCATATCTTTTTTATATTTTCTGTTAGATTTCTGGCTGTATAATACGGACATATCCTATTTCTTGTTTGTTTAATCCCTATATGGCACCATTCAATATGTATTTTTTTTATCATCTCTATACTTGATTCTTCGGATAAAATTATCTTCTCTCTATTTCTGATTTTTCTGTAAAATATTCCGTTTTTCTTCATTAATTTTGCTTCCATTTTCTGTATCCATTTATTTCTGCTTTGGTCTATCTTTATTTCTTCTATTTTCGTTAAATTTACTAATTTTAATACTTCTTCTGTATTGTCACTTGGTTCTAATACTGGATTTCGGCTTAGGCAATCTGCTTCGGCGTTATCCTTTCCTGGAACATATTTTATTTGGAAATCATATTGTGACAAATAATACATTAAGTCGCCTAACTCTTCGTCCGTTCTGGCCTTGATGTTCAGGCTCTCCAGCGGTTTATGATCTGAGTACACTTCAAATCTTCTTCCGATCAACCAGTGTTGCCAATATTTTACCGCCTCTTTGATAGCCAGGCATTCCAAGTATATCGCTTTTTTTCTTTTTTGCGATTCGTTTAGTTTCTTTGAGAAGTATGCTACTGGCTTCTCTATTCCGTTATACTGTACCTGTTTGAATATTGCACCTATGCCTTCAAGTGATGCGTCTGTGTAAATCCGTGTAAGCAAATCTTTGTCGAATATTTCTAGCACTGGTTGAGAGCATAGCAATTTCTTTATTTCTGTAAAAGACCTTTCACAGTCTTCTGCCCATATAAATTTTTCATTTTTCCTCAATAATCTATGTAGTGGGTCTAACAATATCGAGCTTTTCGATATGTACTCATGATAAAAATTGACTTTCCCTAAGAATTGTCGGATGTTCTTTTGTGTTTTAGGGGTTGGAAAATTTTGAATTGAGATTAAATTGTCTTTTACTGGTCTCACTGTATTGTTTTCTATTATGTGTCCGAGATATTTCACTGATTTTGCTGCAAATGTACATTTTTTTAATTTTAGCCTGAAACCTTCATTTATTATCGCGTTCAATACTTTTTTTATATGTTCTACATGTTCTTGAAATGATTCCGAAAAAATCAATATGTCATCTATATAGTTTTCTGTGAATTCTTTAAGATTATATTTTCTTAATATATTGGATAAAATTCTTTGAAAGATTGCCGGTGATGTCTTTAATCCGAATGGTAGGCATGTCCACTGAAAGTGTCCATCCTGTGTTACGAATCCTGTTTTCTTTCTATCTTCAATGCGTAGTGGGATCGACCAAAAAGCAGAATTTATTTCTAGTGTAGTAAAGTACTTGCAGTTTCTCGTTTTTATTATCAGGTCGTCTATTATTGGAAATGGTTGGGCTTGTGGTATGATAATCTTATTTAGGTCTCTAAAGTCTATACTGTTACGTCCGACGGTGGCACAAGGCACTCACGCGCACTCACGCACAATAAATAATTGGGCAGATTCTTTAAAAGAAACTGAGACGTTTATTAGAACACGTCTGTCACCGAAACGAGGCTCCAGACGTCAGCAACATAACAACAACCGTCGTCAACGAGCGACCGTCAACTCATTACATCGATTACATTAATCAATTAACATTTACAACATACTATACGGTGACACATTACAAATATCGCACGACCGTAACACTGCCCCCCTTCTTTAAAGTTGTCGTCCCGACAACCAAGCTGGAAGGCTTGTTCTTCCAGAGATCATGAAGCTGCAAAACCTCTTCTTCAAAACGGAACCTTCTCACTTCAATCTTTGCTCGTACAAAACTCTTCATCTTAATTCTTGAGTGCTTCTTTCTTGATTCTTCGGACAAGGGGGGGAAAGAAATTAACTTTCAGGGACCCAACGCTCTAAAGGCTCCCATGTCCCCGCCTCGGCATTTGCCTCCAAGCCCACGGGGAAAACCCTGAATCAAAAACCGGGGCGAGGCGGTCTTCTTATAAAAAAGAATCTCGTTGACCTCCCTTTACGCGTCGACCTTGCAAGCCTCCAAACTGAAATAAAAAAATAAAATCCGACAAGTGCTCAATTCACGAAACATTAGTTTGCCTCTCTCTCTCTCTCTCTCACCCCCCCCCCTCGATTTGGAAGAAAAATAATCCTCAGAATCCCTTTCCCCCAAGGCGAAGATTTCCAGAGAGGATTTCTGATCTCCCGCTCTACCCTGGGTTTCTGCCTCAGGTTACCGAGCATCGTCCCTTCCTGTAAACCTTAATTGACGACCTTCTGCTCTACCTTGGGCTTCTGTCACAAGTTACCGAGCGTCGTCTATTCCCTCAATCAAAATTTCATGACGATCTCCCGCTCTACCCTGGGCTTCTGCCTCAGGTTACCGAGCATCGTCCCTTCCTGTAAACCTTAATTGACGACCTTCTGCTCTACCTTGGGCTTCTGCCACAAGTTACCGAGCGTCGTCCCCAAAAATTTTCTATAATAGAAGTTCCCTAGAACTTCCATTCTCTGAACGTAAACAAGAAAAATTTCCCCCCCAAATAAATTTCGGGCCCTGATTCCCTATTCACACTCCAAACGTCTTTCCGAATACGGTGCTAATCTGTCTGCATGCACAACCTTTCTTCTATGTCTCAATGATTTTTGAATACTGAACACTACCTCGCTAAGTTTTCTTACTATTTCATAAGGACCTTCCCAATTCCTTTGTAATTTAGGAGCCTTTCCTTTTACCCTATGAGGATTGAACAGCCAAACCTTTTGCCCTTCCTGAAAAAGAACCTGTCTAACTCCTCGATCATATCTGTTTTTTATTCGAGAAGATCTAAGATCCATCCGCTCCCTAACGTTATTATGAATAAATTCCATTTTCCTTCTTAATCCACTAACATAATCTTCATTGGAATTTACTTCCACCTCTGGAAGACTACCCCGCAGCAAATCTAAAGGAAGTCTTAAATCTCGGGCAAAGCACAACTCGGCAGGAGTAACACCAGTGGCCTCATGCTTCGAAGATCTATAAGCTAAAAGAAACATTGGAACCCAATGATCCCAATCTCGTTGATTCTCGGAAATAAATTTTGATAAATAACCAATTATAGTTTGATGTTGTTGTTCTACCTGCCCATCAGACTGAGGATGTAAGGGAGTCGTTCTCGTTTTCTTAATTCCAAGCAAACTCATTAATTCCGAGAACATCTTAGATTCAAAATTTCTTCCTTGATCAGTATGGATCTCCATAGGAACTCCATATCGAGAAATAACCTCCTTAACGAGAACCTCTGCTATTGTCCTGGTCCTAATGTTCCTAAGCGGAAAAGCCTCCACCCACTTGGAGAAACAATCAACGATAACAAGCAAATACTTATTTCCAAAGAAGGTAGAAGGAAGAGGCCCAAGTATGTCCATCTGTATTCTCTCAAATGGAGCTCCCACATTGTAGACTTGTAAAGGGGATTTCCCCTTTCCGGAAGGACCTTTCTTGGAAACACAAATTTTACAAGTTCTACACCAATCTTCTACATCTTGTTTGCAGGTCGCCCAGAAAAACCTCTTACGGATTTTCTCTAAAGTCTTATTAACTCCAAAATGACCTCCAGTAGAAGAATCATGCGCTTCTTCCAAAATCCGCTTAATCCGCTTGCGCGGAACAACAAGTTGGAAAATGTTGAATTTTGAATTTGAAGATTCCCATCTTTTATAAAGAACTCCATTCCTTAAAACAAGCGCATCCCAATACGACCAGTAAATCTTGCAAGAAGGATCTTTAGAAATAATCTCCGTCCAAGAAGGTCGTTCTCCCAAGACCTTGCTTTGATAAATAAAAGAAATACCAGGATCCCCTTTCTGATCTTCACGCCACCCCTCCAAATTTTCTCCTTCTAGAATCAATCGTCCAACAGTCTCTTTTCCAAATAAGGTGTTCTTCAATTCCACTTTAGTACAATATTGACATCCGTAATCCTCACATAATCGCCTAGAAAGACCGTCAGCATTCTTATGACACTGACCCCTCCGATGGATAATTTCAAATTCATACTGCTGAAGCCTTTCCATCCAACGAGCCAATTGACCCTCTAACTCCTTAAAGGACATTAACCATCTTAAAGAAACATGATCTGTACGGACCATAAACTTTCGTCCATAAAGATAATGATGAAAAGTTTTTATTGAATCAACAATAGCTAATAATTCCCGACGCGTTATACAATAATTCCTTTCAGCCTTAGAAAATACTCGGCTAAAATAAGCAATCACTTTTTCCTTTCCGTCTTGTGCCTGTGACAAGACTGCACCAATTCCCGTATTCGAAGCGTCAGTATCAAGAATAAATTCCCCATCTCCTTTTGGAAAAGAAAGAATAGGAGATGATGTTAATATTTGTTTTAATTTATCAAAAGCTCTTTGACATTCCTCGTCCCAAAAGAATCTAACTTGATTTTCAGTTAAAACATATAACGGTTTTGCTATGGACGAGAATCCTTTAACAAATCTCCGATAATATGAGCAAAATCCCAGAAAACTTCGAATATGCTTCTTATTATGCGGAACTGGCCAATCCCTCACAGTCACAATCTTTTCAGGGTCCGTTGCAACGCCCTCAGCTGATATAACATGACCTAAATATTTAATGCTCTTTCCAAAAAGAACACATTTTTTAGGATTAATTTTTAAATTTGCAGAGCTTAGCCGAAGAAAAACTTCTCTCAAATTTTTTATCATTTCCCCAAAATTTTTCCCGAATACAATAACATCATCAAGATAAACTAAGCAAATTTTTGATAATAAATTTTGTAAAATCTTTTCCATTAATCTCTCAAAAGTTGCGGGGGCGTTACAAAGACCAAAAGGCATAACATTAAATTCCCAAAGACCGTTACCGATAGAAAAAGCAGTCTTTTCTTTATCCCTTGGATGAATTTTTACCTGCCAATAACCGCTTTTTAAATCCAAAGAGGAAAACAAATCGTTACCTGTTAATTGATCGAAAATGTCATCAATTCTAGGCAAAGGAAAATAATCTTTCTTAGTGACATCATTTAACTTCCTGTAGTCAATACAAAATCTGATTGTTCCATCCTTTTTTTTCACCATAACCGCCGGCGAAACCCAGGGACTCTGAGATTCCTTGATAACTCCATGTTTTTTCATGTCCTGAATAATTTTATCTACCTCTCCTCGTAAATGGATTGGAATTCGACGAGGTACCTGTTTAATTGGGGAAGAATCTTTTACATTGATCTCATGTTTGACAACATCACAATTCCCTGCAACAATTTCATCAGAAAACACATCTCGAAACTCAATCAAAAATTCCGCAAAAATTTTCTTCTGACTGTCATTTAAATTTTTTGAATCTTTAATGAAAAGTTTTTTCAAAATTTCAGGAATCTCTCTAAAACAACTTTCCACTCGAGAACATCTTAAAATATTCATTTCACCAGATAAAGATTGACCCTCAAAAACGAAATCAAACACATTTCCTAAATTCATTTTTTTAAGAAAATCCACTCCTGAGATGCAAACATCGCTAATGTCCGCAATTAACATTGGCATTTCTACAGAAAAGTTTCCAAGCCGAACTTTTACAATTGTTTTGTATTTAATCAAAATTCTTTCCCCCGTAGGATATTTCAAATCACCATCAAAAATCTCAACTTTTCGCTTACCTAACTCAACAAAATTTCTATTCAAAATTGATACATCAGAGCCCGTATCTATTTTAAAGATACAATGTTTATTATCTGCTTCTCCGGAATAACAAAATTCATCAAGATCACACTTAATTCTATTTAATTTAAAAAAACGTTTAAATTCTCTCCCCGTAACTTTCGGGGCTCCACGTTCTTTAGTCAAACTCGCCCCGTCAAGTTCAACTATTCCGAGTTTTCCGATTTCCCGGGACATTCAAAACGTAAATGCCCCTCCTTTCCGCAAAGCCAACATTCCGTTCGATTTTTATTCACAAAATTCCCTCTATATTTATGTCCTCTTCCAAATTTATTTTCACCTTCATTTTTACCTCGTTTTTCCTCGTTTCCAAAACCACTCTCTTTTTTCCTAAAATCAAAATTATTTCCTTTTCTTTTAAAAGAATTAAAATTATTTCCCGCTTTTCGTTCAAAATTATTTTCTTGAATAGATTTTATCGTCTTAGCTCTTTCTATCGCCACTTTCAAAGATGTCATTCCTTTTAACTGAAGGGTTCTCCTCACATACTCATCTGATATTGAAGAAACAAATTGCGCACAAGCAATCTTGTCTCGAACAGAATGTGGGCATTCAGGATATGCAAGCTGAGATAATCTCTCTATATCCGTTCCAAAGGCAGCAAAATTTTCCCCAAATTTCTGTCTTCTATTCGTAAATTGACAGTAGTAACTCTGTAATGAATGAGTTTCTCCGAATCGTAATTCTAATTTCGATTTTAATTCTGCGAATTCCAAACTTTCTAAATCTTGTATATTTTCTAATACCGCGCGAGCTTTCCCTCTTAAACATGACACAAGCACGGCAGTTTTCATTTCCTGATCCCATCGATTTGCCCGAGCGATAAGGTTAAATTGCGACAAGAATTCGCGCAACGAGGTACTTCCATCGTACGTATCCGGTTTTAATTTAAACGAAGTTCGTGAAGTTACCCGCTCTCCCGCGATCGCGTCAATTTCACTCTCAAGAGGCATATCATTTTGCACACTCGCATTCCCGATTAAATTCGCGGCATTATCATTAGAAAGACTTAGCTGGTTTTCCCGAAGATGCCAAAACTCCTCCTCTCGCTGTCGCAAGAGCGTTGCAAGATCTTCCTGTTGCCGTAATTGCAACGCGCGCTCCTCACGCATTTGCCTCAACTCCTTCAACGTCGTCCGGAGAAGCGTCTCCGCGTTCGATGTTTCACTACTAAAATTCTCCAATGTCCGTTCAACGACATCCTCTGTCGTTCGTTCGACGGCATCGCCCGAAGACTGCATGCATGGGCGTTCGTCATCTCGTAGAGATTGCTCCGCAAACGTTGTAGAACGCGTGCACATCCCCTTTCGTAGGCTCCGTGATATAAAAGCCATTGCTCGTCGTTCAAATCGGACGAGCCCCCAAATTGTTACGACCGACGGTGGCACAAGGCACTCACGCGCACTCACGCACAATAAATAATTGGGCAGATTCTTTAAAAGAAACTGAGACGTTTATTAGAACACGTCTGTCACCGAAACGAGGCTCCAGACGTCAGCAACATAACAACAACCGTCGTCAACGAGCGACCGTCAACTCATTACTATCGATTACATAAACTATACGGTGACACATTACAAATATCGCACGACCGTAACAATACACAATCTAGATCTCTTCCCTTCGTCTCTTTTATATGCTAGTGTCACTGGTGCAGCAAAAGGACTGTAGGATTCTTCAATTAATCCTTTCTCTAGCAATTTCCCTATTTGCTCTTCAATTTCTTTTTTATCTTCTAATGTACATCTGTACGGTCTTTTACCACAGTATTTATCAACGATCAGATCTATCCTAGCCTCATAATCTGTTACTGTCCCAATGTCATATTTGTCTTTTGCAAATATGGAATTATATTCTTCTATTAGTTTTTTTATGTTAGTTTTCTTTGTACTATCTAAATGGTCCAGAATAACTTTAAATTCATCCTCTTTGATGTGTTCATTAAAATTTATGGAGTATTGTTTATTTTCATTGTAATTATCTATTTCTTTCTTCTGTGAAATTTGTAATTCCTCATTCTGTATTAATTTAAAGTTTTTTATTATATTTAGCCCAATGATGAAATCCTGAAAGTTTTCTTCTTCAACTATGTACACGTCCATTTCTTTTTCAATATCAAATATCTTTATCTTAATTGTAATTAATCCTTTTGTTGTTCCCACACCATTAACCGATTTTAAGTATATTTTATTTACATCATTTTTTTTCCTTTTATTTTAATTAGTCTTGAATTTATAAGTGATACCTGAGATCCTGGATCATATGTTCCTTGAATTTCTAGCTTATCTTCTAATAATAGCTTGACCTTGATTAATGGTGTGTTTATTCGTTTTTTTTCTCGGTGTTCAACTCTACATCAATGACTGAGCTGTTACCTACTAAACTTGTTGTGTTGGTGTGTTTTTCTTCTTCTCTTGTTTTGAACCAGCATTTTTCTGCGGGGTGGTATCTAGTGCCTTTGTTTAAATTTTCGCATGTTTTGCACGGTCTTTGTTCTTCACTTTTCTTTTTATATCCAACCTCATTTTTGTGTAGATAAGATTTTTTTATATATTAGATTTTCATATTTCCTAATTTCCTTAAATAAGGAGGTTGAATCTTGGCATTGTTCTCTATCTATTTTGTTTATGATAAATCTGGCAATCCAATTGCTATTAGGGTTGTCAATGTTTGTGAATCTATATTTTTATTCATGTCCAACAATAGTTTTTCTTTCTTTATTGCATAATCCGTAAGTGATCCTTCTTTATATCTAAATGATAAAGCATACTTCACCGTGCTCCATCCTTTATCCGCAAAAGTTTCTAAAAGCCTATCTTTCCATTCATTCCATCCTGCCTGGACAGTTAACTTTGTTAATGTTGCAGAGTGCCAGTCTGAACAAGATTTATCTAAAAACAATCTTAGTATTTCGATTTTTGTTTCATCCTCTATAATATCAAATCTTGTACACTCTTTCTCAAATGTTTCTAGCCATTGTTTCGTATTCGAGTGCTTGCTGGTGAATTTTTCAATCATAAACTTTTCTGAAATTTGTTAAAAATTTTTTTTTTTTCTTCCTTTCTTTGTGATGACTCTACAAGTTTTTCTAATATTTTTGTTAAATTATCCTTTTGAGTTTTATCTTCTGATTTATCCTCGTCTATTTCTTCTAAATATTGGTTCTCAAACTGTAGATTCTGATCTTCATCTGTATAGATCTTTTTTAAGTCTTCTGTCATTTTTATCCACACTTTTCTTTTTTGATGTCTTGTTTTCAGAGTGTTCTTTAGTTTATTGTAATTTTCTGTTTTCATTAATTCCTTATGATAGTCTATATGTCTAGACTCTGCCGGTAGAACGTACCTTTTCCCTTCTTCTGTACTAATTGAGGTTATGGCAATTATATTTGTTTTCTCATCCTTGGATGATGCGGTTACTGCAAATTCGAATTATAGTTTTTCCATCTCGACTGAAATTGTCGTTTTATAAGATAATTATCTTATAGGTTGTTCACTGATAATAACTGACACAATGTGTTTCTCTGTAAACAAAGTTTGAAATTTATTCACGATTTAGAGTTATTTACAATATTTACACGCTTACCTGTAAACAAAGAAACGACAATTAAAGCCTATTATTATCCCTTCTTTATTTACTGGCTTGATCCTCAGTCTTATACAATCTATCTTTTTCTGTACAGCAAAGTTTAATCTTTCCTTCCTGATTCTTCCTTGTGTACATGTGCTCGATCCTTTTGATCTTCCTTTATCTCCTATCACTCTCTTCCTCTCTATCGGTAATCAATCAATGTAGTTCTTGTAGTACTTGTTCCATCTAGCGGGGTCAGTTCATACGGTGCGCCGAGTATGAGGAGCGCGGCTCATTCGAATTGAAGGAAATACATTTTCCTTACATATATATATACAGGGTGTCCCAGACCAATGTATAAAGATTATCACGATGAGGTAGAAGGGATCGAGATAAATGAAAAAGTCTAATACCATTTTGCGATATTTGCAATAATTTTTGACTAATGAAATATTAAGGTAAGCCGAATAAGAGCGCGCGGAGAAACAAGCGGTCGCTCGTCTGAGCCGTAGGACCGCCCACTGCGGCCCGATTGTAGGCGACAGTAAATGGCGCGCGGCGAGGGAGAGGATAGCTTGGCACCGCACCGTGTCGAGCCGGGCGGTTTTACGGCTCAGGCGACCAACTGTTTGCCTCTTCGCGCGATCTTATTCGGCTGACTTTAATATTTTATTACACGAAAATTATTGCAAATATCGCAAACTGTTTTTAGACTTTTTGATTTATGTTGATCCCTTTTACCTTATCATAGTAATCTTTATACATTGGTCTGGGACACCCTGTATATATATATATATATATATATATATATATATATATATATTTATCATATATTATAAGTTATTAATTAGTTTCACATGCATGTAAAATAGAAAATACTACAATATTATTTTAAAACGGAAACTTTAACATTTTTTTCTATATCATTACAAAGCCATTCATAAAAAGCATCACATGTATCTTCCATTACTGTAATATTTAAAGTATTTGACATAAATGGTTTGTCATAGAGATTCTGTATAAGTTTTAATTTTTTTCCTATAACATATTGTTACGTCCAGCCTAGTGATAAAAGGGGTTATCGTGATTATAAAGGAAAAGGGAGGTAGGCAAGGAAGAAACGTAACAAACAATACTCGTACGCGCGTGTTAAGAAGGGCGGGCACGAGTCAAGGGCGTGAAAAATTCAGATATGGGTCAGTATGTCGAGAGACCTTACGACCGATATCCTATTTCACGCCCCAGTCAGTCCCTTTTTGAACCAACGAATCTAATCGTTTTAGCTCGGGATAGGACTAAGTGCAATCTTTTTATTCAGAGCGAGAGATGATGGAAGGTCATTGAATAAATGAGATAATTATTAAATGGACATTAATTTTATTCTAACACTTCCCAAAAGGATTAAAATAGTGATGATTACATTTATTTGATCTTATAGCTATACAATTATTATTGTATATAAAGATAACGTATATAATGCTAAGAAAATAGAGGTTTCTTATTACTCGGAATACAATTTTTATCGTGTTATTTTATTAGAGTGCAACTTAAGTTTTAATATATATAACATATATATATATATATATATATACAGGGTGCGAGAAAAGTTCCGGGACGGCAAAATATCTCGAAAACTAAGCATTTTAGGAAAAAGTGTTTTAGACAAAAGTTGTAGGGTTTAAAAAGATCTATTTACTGATCTTATCAGTTTGACCTTGGATGGCGTTGCCAAGGTCAGATCGAAATTACATTAACTTTTTTAAATGGAACACCTAACTTTTTATTGCATATTCTTGTAGCTTATCTCGAGACCTTTCCAAAACATTACAAGAAAGTTTATTTTCGTTGAGTACTTTCCGAGTTGTGAGGCTTGAAAGCTACAGTGTACTGTAGTGTGGGTCCAGCCAGTTAAGGCAAGAGTGGCGTGTGGGTCCGGCCAGTTAAGGCAAGTGTGGCGTGTGTCCGGCCAGTTAAGGCAAGTGTGGCGTGTGTCCGGCCAGTTAAGGCAAGTGTGGCGTGTGTCCGGCCAGTTAAGGCAAGAGTGGCTGGACCCACACTACAGTACACTGTAGCTTTCAAGCCTCACAACTCGGAAAGTACTCAACGAAAATAAACTTTCTTGTAATGTTTTGGAAAGGTCTCGAGATAAGCGACAAGAATATGCAATAAAAAGTTAGGTGTTCCATTTAAAAAAGTTAATTAATTTCGATCTGACCTTGGCGACGCCATCCAAGGTCAAACTGATAAGATCAGTAAATAGATCTTTTTAAACCCTACAACTTTTGTCTGAAACACTTTTTCCTAAAATGATTAGTTTTCGAGATATTTCGCCGTCCCGGAACTTTTCTCGCACCCTGTATATAGTATATATATATATATATATATATATATATATATATATACCCTATGATCAGAAAGTACCGGGAATTTTTTATTTAAAAGTACCGCGCATGCGGGAACCGGTTTATTTTTTTTTCTTATGTTGGTACGACCTTAAGACGCACATCTGTCAGGTTTTAGTGCCATCCGATCATTAGTGTCTGCCTGGCGTTTGTTTACATCAGTCAACTTTTTTCATTTTGCCGCATTTTACCATGAATAATTTTGTTGAACAAAGAGTTTGTTTGAAATTTTGTGTTGCGAACGAAATTTCGTGTGCCGATGCACTGAAAATGTTGCAAAAAGCATTTTGCGAATCTGCTCTATCAAAAACAAGAGCATACGAGTGGTATAAAGACTTTAAAAGTGGTCGTACAGTGGTGGAAGATTTCCCTCGTTCCGGACGTCCATCGACGTCGAACACCGATGAAAACGTGAAGAAAGTGAAAGAAATGGTGCTTGAAAATCGTCATACCAGCTTAAGAGAGATGTCTAGTGAACTTGGCATTGCATATGGAACGGCACAGCATATTGTGGTTGATGTTTTGGGTATGAGACGCGTGGCAGCCAGGCTCGTTCCGAAGGATCTGAATTTCTTGCAAAAACACCAATGAATTATTTGACCAAACATCAAGTAAATACCATCAAACAAGCACCGTATTCATCTGATATGACCTCGTGCGACTTTTTTTTGTTCCCCAAGTTGAAGTTGCCACTTCGTGGAAAGAGATTTCAGTCGATCGAGGAGATCAAAGAGAATGCGACGAGGGAACTAAAGGCCATCCCTTCGTCGGCCTACCAGGGATGCATGGAGGACTGGGTCAAGCGTTGGCACATGTGTGTTGCTTCAGATGGATCATATTTTGAAGGAGATAAAATAAATTTGCCTGAAATTTAAATCTATTTTGTTTTATTTAAAAATTCCCGGTACTTTCTGATCATAGGGTATATATATATTGTGTGTGTATGTATGTGTGTGTGTGTGTGTGTGGTGTGTGGTGTGTGTGTGTGTGTGTGTGTGCGTGCGTGCGTGCGTGCGTGCGTGCGTGCGTGCGTGCGTGCGTGCGTGCGTGCGTGCGTGCGTGCGTGCGTGCGTGCTGTGCTGTGCGTGTGTGTGTGTGTGTGTGTGTGTTGTGTGTGTGTGTGTGTGTGTGTGTGTGTGAGCAGGGGATTGGAAGCGATATGTTGAGATAAATTTATTATTCTAGAATTTCGTTGATGACGGCGGAGCTTGGGGGAAAAAGATTTAAAAATGCGTTCTTGGGGACAAGGTGAAAATTTGGATAGGTAGAGGGGAGAGAGACTGGAATCGTGGCTTCGGGTGGGAGGTTCCGAAGAACGGAGCGAAGCTCTTCGAAAACAAATTCATGAGGACCGAGGGCACACCTGCCTTCGGGAAGAGGGGATGGAGCGACGGGATATGACGTGACGAGTGACTCCAACGTCTAGTGAGAACCGGGAATGAAATAAAATCGAGGAGGGGGAGGTTCGTAAGGGATTTCTTCCAGTATTTCTATACTGAGTGTGGGGGAGGGGGGAGGAGAGCATAGACAAATCTCTTCGTATAGGAATTCCACGCTAGCGGTGGAATTTGCTGGAGAAGCAGGACTACTCGAGATTGGGGAGTATGTGAGTGTCGAAGATATTGAGAGAGTGGGTGAAGGGGGTTGAAAATATCGCGGGGGTTGTTCGGGTTCCTGAGTAGTTCGAGAGAAGTCCTCGTAAGTGGCGTCAAAGGAGTATCGAACCCCGGCAAGTGGCTCTGGACGGGAGCGCGAATTTCTCACTTGAGAATGATTAAATTTTAAATAATAAAAAAGGAAAAGAAAATAATAAATAAAAAAGAGGGGAGTGAATGTTCAGAGACTCACTGTTCGGAAAATCCTTGAGCCATCTCTGTAGTGGAACTCGTGTAGTAGTCCGGAAATTTCCAGGTCGGACCCGTAAAAGATCTGCTCACAGTGACTGAGTGGATCCGCGACAGTCTACGGTGGTGGATGGCGAGCACGGTTCCAGGTGTAAGATGATGTTCTCACTCGCGAGAGAATTAGTTGTGAAATTTCACCAAGTTTTTGAGTTCGGCACTTTGCCCTGGGAGAAATTATTGCCACAAACGACTAAGTTTTAATAAGGTTCGACCGCACAGACTCGAGCATTCAAGATGCCACGGACTATGCGACGAGTAGGATCGGGATGGTAGTGATCGCTCCGCTGGAAAATTTTTTATTTTATACTATTGCTTCTTTTGTTCTAAGAGGGCCGTGTGCACCAATTTTGTTTTCTAAACGCCTACGCGCGGCCTAACCCTTTGCCTACGGGACAAGTGTCCGGCATCGAGTTACGCCGTCCATTCAACGGGTCTCGTCACTTCTTTCCCGGTAATTATTGTTATGAGAACGTGCGTGACCCGTCATCTAATTACTAAGAATTGTGACAGATTTTGATTTAATGTTCTATGGGCGCTAAGTTTCTGAAAGCCGAAAGTGATGTATACTTGTGCCTTTCGGCTTCCTGATTTTAATGTTTACCGATGGAGTTTTATACGTTTCCGAGGTCGAGCAACGTGTTACCTCGAAGGGCTCCTATAAATTACTTTTTGTGTCAACGAGTTTATTCGTCCGGCTAATATGACGACGACGTTATTATTTGACACTTCTTTATAATTTATGGTGCTTTGATTTGCGACATTTCTTTTATAATTTATGATGTTTTGATTTTTGTGACATTTCTCACTTGCCTCAGTGGCGTATTTATGTCTTACTATATTCCCGGAAATCGAAGTGAGATTAAGTGGGTCATCGTTGCTCGGCCTCCGTCGCATAGTGTATCCGTCGTCAAAAGAAAAGAATCGTTACGTTGCTGGACGTAACAATATGATGTTGAATTATACAAACCAAAACTATAGACATTAAGGCACCTGACTCCTCAGCCGAGAACTCTGCATTGACGGTAGCGACATTCCGTCGCGGACAAAATTAGAACTAATACACGTGAAACGTGACGGATTGACGATGAAATGTTATCGTGCATGTTATTTTGTTATTATGTGTTTCATTGTGAAAATATGACTTGTCTCGTATTTACCAAATTCGTAAAAATGGTCCACGAGTAAAGTTTCTTTGAATTTTATACATAAAAGTATATTTTTCACTCCTTTCAATAGCTATCCGTGTGTTTTCCTGTCTGAATAGACGTCACTTTACATGCTTTTTACGACTTTTTACTGACTGCTAGGCAAAAAAAGATAGTCGTGATCGATATTTAGAAGTGTTTTAAAGTCACCTGCTTAGTCTGTTTTATCCAAATTGGCTTTATTTACAAATGGCATGTCGGACAAAATTACGTGTCATTTTACGCAATTTCTCGCTACTGATGTCACGACTTCAATATGGCCGCGGCGAGTACTCAGGAGCCTTAATAACTAAACCATCTTTCAACAACAAGCAATCATTTTTATTATCCATACAATTTATCACATAATTAGGTGTTCTCAAAACCGTATATTGAGACTCGTACTTGCGCAAATTTATGAAATCATGTCTATAATGAGGTCTTTGGAATTGCACAGAACCATCAATACTTTTTATTAAAACAGTATCTAAATCTGGATCATCAAATTCTTGAAGTCTACGTGCAATTTGTTGCAGAGGAGAGTCACCTTTACGTAGTAATCTTTTTAAGGAATAGATATAACTTTCAAATATAAATGAGCTAAATGAATCTAAAGTATTTTTAAAAAATCGTACTTCATCAGTCAAGTGTATGAGGTTATGGACATTGTATATCCATATAACATTCTCAATTCCATAAATATCAGGAAATTTTGTAACAAATTTTCGCAACAGTTTATTTGCTAGAGATAAATTATAGTCGGATAATATTAAAGTAGGATTATTAAGTATTGTGACAGTCGTATAAAGCATTAAAAAATGTTTGTATACATTTGATGCCAAAATGTTTTTCAAAAATACAGGCCTATAGTAAAGTAAAAAATGTCGATATTCAGTAGCTTTCCATTGTTTCAAATATTTTAAAGATTTAGATCTTTTTGCGAATTCGTCTGGTAAAATTTTCATAAAATTTTCAAGTTTATTAGAAATTTCGGTTATATGCGTTCCTGAAAATCGTACATTAAGTGTTCCATTTTGCATCCATAGTATAATGAGCTTTCTCATCACTCCAAGATAAACAAGATGCATACTGTCTAATGCAATATTTGATACTAAATTGAGATTTGGTACTTTTTTAAAAATAGTTAGTCTACGTTAATAATCTTCATAATCAAAATTTCTGAACTTATCATCTTGTCTTAATGAATCATATTGTAATGTAGGGAAACATGTACAATTTTTTATATAAACTCCATCAATTGTGCATTTAGTGCAACTGTTATAACCGCTACGATATTTCACATTTAAAATGAAAGCTTTTGCTGGTGAATCACATATAAATGCAGTAATTGCTACTTTGATTACTTGATCATCATATTGATAACCATTTGTGATAAGAGTTATCGCTTCATCAGAAAAGCTCTTAAATAATCATTAACGTTTTCGAGCTTGCTTGTGCCATAATAAATTCCTATCACTTTAACTTCACGTAATTCTGTATCAGTGCATAATAGCGGCTACAAAACCTTTTCAGTAAAATTGCCTACAGGTGCGCCATCAATATTTACATACAGATTAATATCGGTTAATTTTCCGTCGTTTCTTTGCTATTTCCCCGATAGTTTTTGTTAATCCAAAGTGACAGTATTGTCCATTTCCTATATTTTCTATGCGCGTTGTTCTTGGTGTCCCCAAAAGTGTGCAAGGATCTTTAGGGAAATCTGTTTCAATATGTTCATTTAAAATAGCTAACAATGATTTTAAGTAGTTATGAGGTACTTTAAATTCATTAGCCTAACTTTTTATTTTTAATTTAAATTGCTTATTTTTTCTAGATTCATATTTGTAGTAAAACATGTTTCTGGATTTTCTATATCTTCAACAAGAAATGTGTCCATATCTTCGCCATTTATAGTAACATCAATGCTCTGTGCATCTATTTCAGAATGTATTTCACTATTGTATCAATATTCTGTATCAAAATCCATTGCAATATATTCATTGTCTTGAGTATTTGAAAGATTTGTTCAATCACCATTGCCATTTACAGAGTTAGGTGGTAGTTAATAATAATTTATTAACTTCAAGCTTACATTTCAGCCGAGAAGTGGACTTGGTTTACATAGAATCTATTCTCACTCATCCTTCCATTCCCTCGCCGCTTGTACAGTTCTTGACTTAAGCTAATTCTACTCTTACTCTTACTCTTCTACCTATCTTTGCCACAGCCTCTCAAATATTTCCTCTGTATCTTATATTCTACGTCCTCCCTACTCCGTTTACCTATTGCCTTTTGTATTACTTGTATCTATTCTCGCCTATTCAATTACTAATTTTATGACTTAGAGATCACAGCCTCTTTACATTTTCTTACTTTATACAATTATTATACAATTACCTTATATTACAGTTATTACCTATTTCTTCTGTCTAAATCCTTTTGTCTCATTTTACTATTTCGGTACTATTCTTTTTGTTTTTCTCCCTCTCATCGCTTGCCTCCTTTCTTCTTTTCAATTCTCTTTCCCTCTCTTTCCATAGCTTCTTCAATATTTTTCCTTTCCGCTTGTCCATGTCTTCCTCGCAAATCTGTTTTACCACTCTGTCCTTATCATCTCCTAAATCCGCAAACCATACGCTTGTTTTCACGCACTCCTTGACATAATGCTCCAGAGAGTCCCAGTCTTCCTCGCAGAATATACATAGTCGCTGTCTTTCTTCTAGCCAATATTTATTCGCTTGTTCTAGATTACCACATCTTACTTTTATCTTGGCTCTTATTTCCTCTCCTCTACTTAGATCCTCTATATTCCTACTTTCTAAGTAATTCGGCAACTTCGCATCTAGCCCTATTTTCTTATAACTCCTATTGTATCTTGCCGCATTAATTTTTCCCATTGCCTCTGAATATCTTTTTCCCTGTCAATTAAGTCCTTTTCCAAATCGTCTCCCACTTCTTCTTTTACCTCTTTCGCTTCTGTTCCTCAGCCATTCCTGTTGTAGTATCTTTCCCTTTCTATCCCATATATATCGCTCCAGTTGTTCTGCTCTTTTTCCTTCCAACACTCCTTAACTATTTCTCCAGCTCTCCCTACTTTAATTCTATTCTCATATCTCCTCGCTCTGATCCCCTATCCGACTCTTAATTTGTCCATTAGCAGTTCTCTTGAGATGATGTATCTTGGTGTACAAAAATCTAGCCTAAACGTCCACCTGACGTAGTCCATCATTATTTTCTCTAATTTCTCGATCTCTGTCCATCCCCAGATTTCCACCCCATCACATTTTGCACTAGGTATGTGAACAACATCCATCTCCTCTTTATGTCGTTTCTACAAATTCTCTCTCCTAATCCCCATACTTTCCTTACTGCTATTCTACCTTTACCACATAACTCTTTTATATGTTTCTTATAACTACCCCTGTTATTTAATACAAAGCCTAGATATTTAAACGCTTGTACTTCCTCGATTCCTTCTTTCCCCCACTTCCATTTTTCTATTTTTCCTTTTTTTTCCTATTAAAGACCATTATCTTCGTTTTCTCTGGACATAATTTCAATTTTCTCTCTACCAAGAAACGTTTGAGCGTGCACATCATATCTAGTACAGCTTCTCTATTTTTTGCTATCAGCACTATGTCGTCCACGTACGCCAATTCCCATATCCTAGTCTTACCTATTGCTATGCCCCCTATCCCCCTGTTCCTTAATACCTGCTCTAATTCTGCTGTATACAAATTGAACCTATCACCACATCCCCTTGTCCTTAAACCGCCTTTTCCTGTTACAAATTAACGAGTGTTACCTTGTCTCGTTCTTACCACCGCCTGGGTCACTTCGTATACTTTTTCGATCCTTCCTATCAGCTGCTCCTTTATACCCATACTCCTCAGCACTTTCCATAGTTCCTCTCTATTTACTCTGTCGAAGGTCGCCTTCAGATCCGCGAAGAGCATGTATACCTTTTCATTCCTTCCTCCTCTTCCTTTCTCCCTCTGCATCAAGTGACTGAGAACAAAGATATTGTCCATGGTCGACCTCCCTCTTCTAAAACCCGCTTGACTCGCCGGAATCAGGCCTCAATCTTCCACCTCCATCTCCAGTCTGTTTCTGATAATTTCCGCATAGATCTTATACGCCGAGCAAAGAATAGAGATACCTCTGTAGTTGCTGGCCTTCTCCTTCTCTCCGCTTTTATATAACGGCATAATTATGCTCATTCTCCAATCGTTTGGCATCTTTCCTGTATACCAAATCCGTTTCATTATCTTCACCAGCCTTTTCCAAAGTTCTTTGCCCGCGTACTTCCATGCCTCTGCCGGAATCCCATCAATACCTGCCGCTTTCTTGACCTTCAATTTGCCTACTGCTTTAATTATTTCTGCCTCCACTATTTCTTCCTCTTCTTTTTCCTGCTGCTGTTTCTCCTCCCTCCTTATTCTCCTTTCCATCAGGCCCATCTCCGAACCGTCAAGGTCCATAAAGTGTTTTCTCCATTCTTCCTTTCCTATTTTGTTGTCCGTCGTTGTTCTCCTCCCTCTCTTCCTATTTATATATTTCCACACTTCATTGTCTGCTTCATTTTTCATCTTTCTCAGTTCCTCCTCTTCCTTTCTCCTCTTCTCCGTTTGTTTCTTCTCTAGCAGTTCTTTCAGATTTCTTTTCTCCTTCATATATCTGTCTCTTCCTATTCTTCCTTTCCTCCATTTCTTGTAGATTCTTTTTACCTCTCTCTTCTTTCTGGTGCAGCTTCTGTCCCACCAATTTTTATGACCCAGCTCTTTCTTCCTTCTCTTTATTCTTTTCTTCACCATTGCTTCCTTTACAATCTTCTTTATTTTTTCCCATTCTTCTTCTAATGTGTCCGATTCCTTTTCTTCCAGCTCTTCCGTGTTACACAATTCCTCCGTCCTTTCTGCGTACATCACCTTCGCCTTGTCATCCCATAAAATCGTTTCTATCTTTACGTCCTCTTCTTCCTCTTGTTCTTGTTCTTCTTTTGGATCCATTTCTTCTTCTCCCCCGCTGAACTCCATCTCCAAAGGCATGTGGTCTGAGTCCACTCTGTCCCCTACTCTAAACTTATAAATTCTATCTCTTATATCTACTCTTACAATTACATAATCTATAACCGTACATCCTCTTACTCCTACGTATGTAAACTCACCCTCCCAGTCACCTTTTATTGTTCCATTCAAGATAAACCAGCCTTTTTCCATTATCTACTCTACTATTTTTTTTCCTCCATTACCTATTACTTTATCTTTACTGTGTCTCTCTCCTTCTCCTATGTCCTTACCTCCTAGTTCTCCTATCCTTACATTAAAGTCCCCTCCTATTATTATATTTCCTTCCTCCTCTTCTCCTATAAGTTCCACTAACTTTTTCTTCAAATCCTTTCCTCCTTGTGCCCCGTAAACTGAGATAATTTTCTGTTTCTCATTCTCCCAAGCTATCTCTGTCATCACCATTCCCTCTTTCTCTTTTATTATCGTTATCCTATTGCTTTCTCCTACTTCCTCTTTCCTCTTGCCTATTATAAATCCTCCTCTCGCCCTTCCTTTGTTTTTTTCCTTCCTTGCAAAACTACAAATCCATTCATGCGATTCAGGCATCCTATCTTTCAAGTGCTCCCATCCACTCTCTTCTACCCAGGTCTCACACATACTGACTATCTCAAACTCTCTCACGTATTTCCAAAATTCTTTATCTTTGTTTCCTATTCCCGCCACATTCCAGAATAGGCATTTCCTCCTGTTCCTTCTATTTATTACTACTCCCTCCCCACGTCTCCCTTTCTTTTCCCGGCTTAGCTGAAATTCCGATTCTCTTCTCCTCTGTCACCTGCTTCTCTATTCTCTCTCCTTTCCTCCTCTCTCTCTATCTCTTCCCATGTATCTCCTATTTTCACTCTGCCGAATCCTATTTTTACTTGAACTCCTTTCTCTTCCTGCTCTTTCCACCATCTTTTTATCCTCTCCTGCGTTCTTCTCTGTTCCCAACTCATGTCGTTCTCCAAAAATATCCTTTCTCCTTTTAGCTTTAGCTTCGACTTATTAATCATTACTTCCTTTTTCTTTTCCTCGTTCTCCAGTTTTGCAATTATCACGGGTCCACTTACTCTACAGCTCATTACCTTGCAAGTTACTTCTATTTTTTCTTTTATCAAATCTTCAGCCCATTTCCTTCTTTCTAATCTGTCTTTCTTCACTGTCTCGGGCATGTTTACACCTTTTATAATAATATTGAGTTTTCTATCCTCCCCAGTCTCTTTCCGCTGCCCATTTCTTAAGACTACCTATCTCTCTCTCGCTTAGTCCGCTATACCTAGAATCTAAACTTGCCCTACTGACCAAACTGCTCCTCAGGCTCCATACGCTTCCAACGCTTCTCCTGTTTTCCTGCTCTCCTCCCTTCTCCACGCTTGTCAAATCTTTCTCCCTTTCTTCCTTCCAGTTCTTTTCCATTTCATCTATACTTTCCTCTAGCCTTCCTATCTTTTCCTTGCATTCTTTAACTATTTCTTTAAATTTCTTCATCTCCTCTTTATACACTTTCCTATCGCCTTTCAGTATTTTTAATTCCTCCATCATTACCTTAATTAAATCTTCTTGCTCCCCTTTTTCCCTCTCTTCCGGGAGCTTGAAAGTCACTTTCTTTTCTCCTTCTTTACCTTCATCTTTACCGACTGTAGTCAGTTTAAGCTGCTTCCCTACCTTACTGGTCTTCTCGTCCTTACCTAATCCCGCCATTTCCTTGCCTACCATAACCTCCTCTTTCTATCCTCGCCTTAATCCGCCTTTTTCTCCGCCAATTCTCTCCACCTACCTTCTTCTCTAATTCCCCTATCTTCTTACCTCTCTACCTCGCTAATTCTTGCCTCCTTACACCTGATTCTATCCTAATATACGCTATTTCGCTTCTTATCTCACACCGGCTCACACTACGCATCCGCATACCTTCACTCCGCCTAACTAAGTCCGAGTTGGGTGGTAGTTAGTTAAAAAGTTAAAAGTTAAATAATAAACAAGCTCGTCAATATAAAAACAAATAATAATTAAAAAAGTTACAACGAGCAATAAAGCGAGGACTCCAGCGCTTAATTCCATATTAATATAAAATTTAATCATATTTAAGCCTAAAAAATATATATCACAAATAAATTTCAAAGTAAATCGTAATTTATTATTGATGTATCTTTTTGGTTTTAAATATCATTGAATTTTAATTTAATGTTGAATTAAATGCTTTATTCTACCGTTCATTGTGGTTATATTCAAATTGTATTATTCGTTTTTAAATAATAAAATTGAAAGTTAATAACTTCTAACTTAACTTAACTTAATTTTAAATAATTATATTTTTAACTCTAATTATTTTTAGAACAAAAATTTCAAATAACTTTTTGCCTAAGAAAAATACATGTATGTAAAAGAGAAAAAAAATTATAAAAGAAAATACATTCTCACATTAAGAATAATATTTCTGTTATCATATAAACTTTACTTTAACAAATAAAAAATTTTGTATTATAATGATTTTGAGCAATCAAAACTTACAAACTTTTAATTTCAATATAATAGTTTTCAATATTAACTTTTAATTTCACTTATATTAATTTCAATATAATTTGTAACTAGTTTCTTTTTTGTTCATGGCACTTTTAACATATGTAAATCAATTTTATAAATTATTAATTTTAATTAATTTAGTTTAAAAACTATGTTAACTTATCCAACTCTGATCATTTAAAAAGTCTCTTTGATTGTCATTATCATGTGTAATTGTAGTCGAGTATTGCTTTGATTAAAATGCAATTTCTTTTATTTGCCGAATAGCTTGTCATGACAAAATAAATCTCTTTTACTTATTTATCGTCAGGTCTTCGACGTCGCGGCATTGTAATCTTAATTACATAACACAATGATGTTTGAAATAATATTTATTTAATAATAAAGAATTGTTTCCATAAGAATTTCAGCAATGTAATTAATGAAGCAATAAAAAGCAATGTAAAGCACAATCCATTAATAATATTCTGACAGTAGAACGTAGAACTCTTTCTAACCCAGCCAGAAATGATAATAAAATCAACGTCAGTTTAACGTCGATTCTGTTATCACTTTTGACTGGGTCAGAGGTAGGTTGGAAAGATAAATAAAAATAAGTAACAATTCACCTGAAAGAAAACGCGATGAAACAGAACGTTATTAGAATCCTCTGTGCAATCTCAACCAATTATCACTGAGACGATTGCACTTATGCCGTTTGTTTTCTGTTCCTGGACTCTCTACATAAGTGTACACTTAAAATGAAATAGATAGATGTTTCAAAGTTAGCGAAAGCAAGAAGGAACGTTCCAGTGCAGTCTAGTGGAGGAATAAAAAACAAGCCTATGGTAATTGTTCAGAATACGGACTGCACCTCCGATTTTGACAAAATTAGGCTCATTCGACGCGTTTTCACTCAAAATGAACGAATCTGGCAGAAAAAAGGGTAAGTTCAGAACACGGACTGCACCTCCGATTTTGACGAAATTAAGCTTATTCGACGCGTTTTCACTCAAAATGAACAAATCTGGCGAAAAAACGTGTCGCTCTGCCCCGCAAATCGAGATATCAAGCGTTAAAGTTGGCGCACGCGCGGGGGGTGGGAATGGGGTGGACCTCCCTTAGCGTGGAAAGTCGCAAACTCATGTGGAGGAAGCAGTACATCTGTAGACCTCGTTTCAAGATTTCTATTTGTAAGTGGGATGTGTCTATTAATTAAATTAATTAATTTTATAAAATAAATTGTTTTAATGCCTTAATAAAAAAATCTACATTGCACAAAAGTTAATAAATTCTTGAATCCAACAGTGTTCATATTTTATATTTAATTATATTATAATATATTTATAATTAACAGGGGGGAGAGGGTAAAATATACATTGCACAATCAAGTATAATAAATGTGGCAGTGATGTAATTATTATTAAACATTTCAAATTTTGTACACATTTCTATAACAGCGCATGCTCAGTTTGTTACAATACGCCGAGATGACAGGTACGTATTCTAACCTGTACAATCACCAACTTTAACGCTTGATATCTCGGTTTGCGGGGCAGAGCGACACTTTTTTCCGCCAGATTCGTTCATTTTGAGTGAAAACGCGTCGAATGAGCCTAATTTAGTTAAAATCGAAGGTGCAGTCCGTATTCTGAACAATTACCACACTTATTAACGCCACGGCACTTCAACGTTCTCTGGATACACGTGGATCACGGGGGTGAAACTAATATAGCGGTTTCCGATAACACGGAAAAAATGAGGTCCACTTGAAAGTGGGAGTTAAAATGACCAATCAGAAAATGCCTTAATGTAAGTTGGTAAGAGTGAGCATCTGCTCACTCGATTTTTGTGTGATAGCATTGATGAATTGGTTTCTCCAACAAATGTAGAGGGTTAGGTTCCACTTTATTCCAAAAGTTCTATCGAAATATCTCTTTTAATAATAAAGGTATTTGTAACACTGTAACTAACTACGCTGTGTTCCGTCAAAAAATTTATCCTACAAACAAATTTTGCAGTTAATTTTCAATTTTTGGAAGTTCTTGTGTTCTTCAATTTCTATTTTAAAATCAAAATTATTGTCAGTAAATAATATTTTGCAAACCAACAATAATCACAAATTAAACTTACATTACGGAACACAGCGTAGTTAGTTACAGTGCTACCAACTTTATGATTAAAAAGAATATTTTCAATAGAACTTTCGGAATACACCCAGAGTAAAGGCGCAAGTTTACGCAGCGAATAAAAGCTGGCGTTTTACCCCCTCTCCATCAATTTGGCGAATCCAGCGAATAAATGCTCAAAGTTCGACACAGTCCAAGTTTTAGCGACTAAACGCTGGTGTTTACCCCTTCTCCATCAATTTTCATCAATTTGGCAAATTCAGAGGATAAACGCTCAAAGTTCGACACAATCTAACTTTTAGCAAAACGACGCTGAAATTTAAATTACATTCCAAATTAATTACTTTCCAAAAGTGAATATTTAACCTTTTAGTCATAAAATTATGACTAAAAGGTTAAATCAATCGACATCACCTGAAAATACAAACAAAGTTAGTATATATTATATACATATAGTAAGCATACTTTTAGACTAGGTTGCTTTTTGTTTTTTATTTATTTATGTTAGATAGCTTTATTTGTTATATTTTGTTAATAACTGTGTTTTTTATATTGTAGGAAATTCTGTTATACCCTCATATACTTGTGGTGTGTGCAAAACAATTGTTTGTACCATACAAGAAAGTGAAGAAATATATCGGCACTCTTGTATGGAGGGATATAATGAATGTTACATAGATAAAAATTCATATTATTTTTATCCTAAAAGCGGTAAATACATTAGTAACAATTTCGGCCCGATGCAAAGAAGAAACTGTGCTCATTACGATTTACAAAAATCGGAGCTACCCAAAACTTTTTTTTATATCTATTTCTTTTTCTTTTTTTAACAAATACATTGCAGCAATTGCAGCAGCTATACGTCTTCTAATTTCAGCTATAACCGCCACTGTGTGTTTATAATATTTTACATACTTGATATATTGATTATAATATTCCAACTCCATTTTTGTCAGATTATGTACTTAGCAATTGCCGCTTTTAACGCTGTTTTGCGTTGCGGTGGAGTTGGGTAGAGTAAGGCTAAAACGCCAGCTTTTATTCGCTACATGAAAAGGATAGAGGCGATAGCGTTTAGCTTTTTAACGCTGCTTTGCGTTGCAATTGAGTGGGGGTAAAACGCCAGCTTTTACTCGCTGCGTGAAATTGCATCTTGACGGATGGTTTATGTAGGCAATAACAATTAACCTATGCAGGAGCTGGTAAAGTTCAATACTAGAATTTCAAGGCTACTGTTTATTGAGACCTCGGTAAACAGAAGCATTGAAATCCTAATAATAAACTTTACCGGTTTCGGCATAAGTTAATGGTTATTGTCTGCATAAAAAAGCTTCTTCTGTTCTCTTTTCTGAAGATCCCCTTGACCTCCCTTCTGCAGTCCATTTAATTTCCCACTTCACCACCAGATGGCAGTGCTTTTTTGTTTCCCATGTTAAGTACAGTGCTTTCATTTCTCATAGTACGAGGTGTGTTCAAAAAGTATCGCGAATTTTGAATTTTCGCGGGTTACGTATATTCGAATTTCGATCTTTTTGTGGCGTTATGTTGGTACTCATGTCTCTCACTTATGCCGACAAGCTCGGCCATTTTGAATGTTCACTTAATTGTTGACAGCTGCTTTGCTTGCACGTGTTTTGGATCGTCTTCGATTTTTACCTATTCAAAAAAATGGATCAAAGAACCTGTATCAAATTTTGTGTGAAAAACGAAATTAAGTGCGCGGATGCATTCCGAATGTTGACTGTGGCATACGGAGAAGCTACCTTGGACCGAAGCAACGTTTATCGGTGGTACAAAATGTTCTCAGAAGGCCGAGAAGATGTGAACGACGAAGAGCGTGCCGGACGCCCGAGCACTTCAACAACAGACGAAAAAATTAATGAAGTGGAGAAAATGGTATTGGCCAATCGTCGAATCACCGTTAGAGAAGTTGCTGAGGACCTAAACATATCGATTGGCTCGTGCCATTCGATTTTTATCAATGATTTGGGCATGAGACGGGTCGCCGCGAAATTCGTACCAAAATTGCTCAATTGCGACCAAAAACAGCATCGCATGAACATTGCTAATGAGATGTTGGACTCTGTCCGCGACGACCCAAATTTGCTCCAGAGGGTCATAACTGGTGACGAATCGTGGGTTTATGGTTATGACGTGGAAACCAAAGCTCAATCATCTCAATGGAAGCTGCCGCACGAACCAAGACCGAAAAAAGCGCGCCAAGTTCGGTCGAATGTGAAAGTTTTGCTGATAGTTTTCTTTGATTGCAGGGGCGTGGTGCATCATGAGTTCTTGCCACAGGGTAGAACGGTCAATAAGGAATATTACCTGCAAGTTATGCGCAATTTGCGCGAAGCAATCCGCCAGAAACGCCCGGATTTGTGGAAGAACAAAAATTGGCTTTTGCACCACGATAACGCCCCTGCTCACACGTCGTTGCTTGTAATTACGAGGTGTGTTCAAAAAGTATCGCGAATTTTGTGTTTTTTCAAAAATTATTTATTTATTCATGAATATCTATTTTGTCCCCTTCAAAGTAATCCCCATGAGATATTATACACTTGTGCCAACGGTTTTTCCAATCTTCGAAGCACTTCAAAAAATCATTTTTTTTTATCTTGTTCAGCTCCTCCTTCGATGCGGTCTTTATCTCGTCAAGCGTAGCGTAACGTCGTCCTTTCATGGGCCTCTTCAGTTTAGGGAACAAGAAAAAGTCACAGGGGGCCAGATCTGGGGAATACGGTGGCTGCGGCATCATTAGTGTGTTGTTTTTGGCCAAAAAGTCGCGCACAAGCAACGATGTGTGAGCAGGGGCGTTATCGTGGTGCAAAAGCCAATTTTTGTTCTTCCACAAATCCGGGCGTTTCTGGCGGATTGCTTCGCGCAAATTGCGCATAACTTGCAGGTAATATTCCTTATTGACCGTTCTACCCTGTGGCAAGAATTCATGATGCACCACGCCCCTGCAATCGAAGAAAACTGTCAGCAAAACTTTCACATTCGACCGAACTTGGCGTGCTTTTTTCGGTCTTGGTTCGTGCGGCAGCTTCCATTGAGATGATTGAGCTTTGGTTTCCACGTCATAACCATAAACCCACGATTCGTCACCAGTTATGACCCTCTGGAGCAAATTTGGGTCGTCGCGGACAGAGTCCAACATCTCATTAGCAATGTTCATGCGATGCTGTTTTTGGTCGCAATTGAGCAATTTTGGTACGAATTTCGCGGCGACCCGTCTCATGCCCAAATCATTGATAAAAATCGAATGGCACGAGCCAATCGATATGTTTAGGTCCTCAGCAATTTCTTTAACGGTGATTCGACGATTGGCCAATACCATTTTCTCCACTTCATTAATTTTTTCGTCTGTTGTTGAAGTGCTCGGGCGTCCGGCACGCTCTTCGTCGTTCACATCTTCTCGGCCTTCTGAGAACATTTTGTACCACCGATAAACGTTGCTTCGGTCCAAGGTAGCTTCTCCGTATGCCACAGTCAACATTCGGAATGCATCCGCGCACTTAATTTCGTTTTTCACACAAAATTTGATACAGGTTCTTTGATCCATTTTTTTGAATAGGTAAAAATCGAAGACGATCCAAAACACGTGCAAGCAAAGCAGCTGTCAACAATTAAGTGAACATTCAAAATGGCCGAGCTTGTCAGCATAAGTGAGAGACATGAGTACCAACATAACGCCACAAAAAGATCGAAATTCGAATATACGTAACCCGCGAAAATTCAAAATTCGCGATACTTTTTGAACACACCTCGTACATGAAATTAAACACTTAAACAGAAGACATTGCTTCTTGTATATCTAACAACTTATCGTTAATATAAAGTGTTTCTCGAGATCACATATTAATTAATATTACCAATATTCCTCCACTCAAACTCGAGACACAGTAAACAACTTTTGTTAGTTATTTCTTCAGACTCATACCGTTACTACAATATTCATTTTTCATACTAGTTACAGGCTTTGTAAGTGCATCCGCAATCATTTCCTCACTAGATACATGCATTAAATTTATAATATTACACGATACTTTTTCTTTAACAAAGTTGTATTTAGTATCGATATGTTTAGACCTAGCATGATAATTTTTAAAGTGAATTAATTTAATTGCACTTTGGTTATCTGACAACAATCTTATCGGAGTATTAACATATGAATTATCTATTTCATTTAAAAGTTTCTTTAACTATAATAATTCCTGACTGGCTAACGTTATTGCTATATACTCCGATTCTGTTGTTGAGAGAGTAACATTTTGTTGTCTTTTTGAACACCACGACACTGCACAATTTCCCAACAAAAACACATATCCACTCGTTGAACGACGACTATCTATGTCTCCGACCCAATTAGCATCGGTATAACCAACTAACTTCTCGACTTCCATTCCATTAAATTTTAATTTGAAATCTTTCGTACCTTTTATATAACGCAATACACACTTTATCGCATACCAATATGCCTTTCCCGGATTTTCTGCAAACGATCCTAAAGGTGAAATTGCACAACCTAAATCCGGCCGCGTCGCTTGATAAATATACATTATACTGCCAAGCACTTCTCTATACGGAATATTTTTCATTGCTTGAATTTCTGCTTCATTTTTCGGCATCATATCTTTAGTTAATTTTTGATTGACATCTAGCGGAGTTTTTACCGGGTTGCAATCTTCTATCTTGAATCTTTTTAAAATTTCTTCTATGTAATTCGTTTGATCTAGTACTATTTCTTTATTTCTTCGATCTCGTTGTACATTGATCGCTAGAATTCTGGATACACCGCCCAAGTTTCTCATCTTGAATTTCTTTTCAAATTTTTGTATAATTATTCTTTTAAGATTTTGATCATTGGTAAACAAGAGCAGATCATCAACATATGTTGTTATAAACATAATTGCACCTCCACTCTCTTTTCGTATATAAAAACTTCGATCTGTCTCCGATCTTGTAAATCCTATCTCCTGTAGAGTTTGATCCAGCTTTTTATTCCAAGCATAGGCCCCCTGTTTCAAGCCATATAAAGCCTTCTTAAGTCTACATACTTGATTTTTGCTATTCTTCACTTCTAATCTTTCCGGCAACTCCATGTATACTTCCTCGTTAAGTTCTCCGTTGAGAAATGCTGTCACGACATCCAAGTGATCTATATCATAATCCTTTTCTGCAGCTATAGTAAATAAACATCTCAAGGTGCTAAATCTTACTACAGGACAAAATGTTTCATGATAATCTATCCCTTGCTCATAGCCCTTTACTACTAATCTAGCCTTGAAACGTTGAGATCCATCTTGAGGATTATATTTAATTTTAAATACCCCAGAATCGTCCTTTGGACGAGGAGCACAGTTCCCACGTTTTATTTCGCTCTAGCGCATCGAGCTCTTCCTTCATTGCTATGCGCCATTCTTGATTATGTGTACTATTCAATGCTTCTTGTACGTTAATAGGTTTCTCTCCTGTAGATTCCATCGAAACTTTAAATGTTACGTAGTCAAGCCACCTTTTCGGTTTTGAAATGCGATTACTACGACGTGGTGATAGCGATTCTTCATCTTCTTGTATCTGTTGATTATCGCATATTGAATTTGTATCGTTATTCACTTCGTCAATCTCATTATCTGTCTCTTGTGAATCAATTTTATTGGAATTGTTTTCTACATTTTCTTCAGAGACATTATTTATATTCTCCTCTTGTTCTTCGTGGTTTTCAGATTCACTCACAGCGTAAATTATTTCACTTTCCTCGTGGGATACTGTAGAAATCATTTTCTCACTTTCTTTGTTTGAAAATGCTTCTTCGTCGAAGATCACGTCCTTACTCCTGAAGATTTTCTTCGTTTCTTCATCATAAAGACGATACCCTTTAGTATGTTCTAAATATCCTAAAAATAGACAAGGTTTTGATTTGTCATCCCACTTACGTCGCAGTTTTTTGGAAACATATGCTAAGGCCCTACATCCAAAAACCTTTAAATGTGATAAATCTGGTTTTTCGCCAGTCCAGATCTCATACGGTGTTTGTCCTTGAAGTTTTTTAGCTGGTAAACGATTAATTAAATAAATTGCTGTTGAGCATGCTTCAACCCAAAATCTTTTTGATAATCCTGCATCTACAAGTAAACAGCGCGCCTTTTCTACTACTGTTCGATTGCTACGTTCTGCTAACCCGTTTTGTTGTGGCGTATATGGAATAGTCAACTGATGTTGTATTCCTTTTTTACGAAGAAACTGTTTAAACAGCTCATTAACATACTCACGTCCATTATCCGATCGTAGCGCAAGAATTCGATTACTTGTGCGTTGTTCAACATATACCTTATAGGTCTTGAATGCATCTAAAACTTCGCTTTTATTTTTCAAAAAATATATACTTAATTTTCTTGAAAAATCGTCGACAAACAAGACAAAGCATCTTGAACCTCCGATAGAAGCTTCCTCCATCGGTCCACAGACATCTGAATGTATCAATTCTAAGAATTTCTTAGCCCTTCACTCATTTTTCTTTATTGGCTGTCTTGTTTGCTTGCCTTTTGCATAAACTTCACATGGACGCTTATTCGGATCTTTAAAACTAAGACCACGCGCATGCTTATCTCTTAATAACTTTTATGCCACCGAGCCTTTTATGCCACATTAAACTATCATCTGTTTTGCAACTGTACGCGACGTTATCCGGTTGTATTAATTTATATATATTATTTATTGATTTTGCTATCGCAACTAAGTCACCATCCGCATTTTCTATTTTACAGATATGTTCGCTAAATTTTATTACGTAACCTCTTTCGGTTATTTTCCGCACCGATAACAAATTCACTTTAAGTTCAGGAACATAAAATACATCATTCACAATAATTTCGCAAACTTTATTATTTATTAATGCCGATATTCTTATCGAACCTTTTCCCTCAACACGCAATTTCTTATTATCCGCGACAATAACATTTTCATTAATCGCTACTATTGAAGAAAAATATTTCTTGTTTGGTGTCATATGAACTGATGCCGCCAAATCTATGATCCAGCCTTCATCACTTACTTGGTTATTTGCGAGGAACGCCACCTTGACACCCGAATCATTCTTCTTCTTCTCATGTTCTGGTCATCTTTTGTCCTTACCTTCTTTATCATCTTTCTTCTTTCTGTAGCACTCACTGGAGATATGACCTTGTTTATCGCACGTCCAACACTTAATATTCTTCGAAAATAGTCTCGATATTACGCCTCTGAATTGCCGCTTCACGTGGTACGCTGAATCACTGTCCTTCGATGTCTTCGATTTTTCATAACACCTCGATTCTTGCAGCAGCTTAGTTTTCACTGAATCTCCAGTTATTGCTATCCCGGAACTCTCCAATGCCATAATCATTGATCCATACTTTTCTGGAAGTCCCGCCAACAGAACTGTGCCAAGCCATTCTTGATTTATCTCGAAACCAACAGCCGTCAATTGATGCGCAGGAGACATGATGTCGTTTATATATTTTTCTATGTTTTCACAATTCTCTAATCTTGTTGTTGTTATTTTTCGGAGCAAACCAACTTTGTTACGTGTTAATCCCGTATCTTCAAAGGCTTTCTGTAGATTTCTCCATGCTTCTTCCGCTGTAGCCGCTTTCGATACGTGTATGTAGAGCGTCTCGTCTACACTTAACACTATCTTCACCTTCGCCTTCCTTATATTTTTTTCGTTCTCTTCCGTTCCAAGGACTGATTTCCATAAGCCATTCAAGTTGAGAAGATTTTCCATGGCTATTTTCCATGTTGTATAATTCTCTCTGCCTCGTAATTTGGTAACAGGAAGAAACGCTTCTGACATCTTACTCATCGTTGTCTCTTAATATTTTTACTTTCAAAAAACAAGTAATTTACTCGCGAACAGACCAATCTGGGCCCATAACCAATGTTGGTAATTAAATTGAGTTTTAGCGTTCCTGTCGCGAGATATTATGAATTAAAGAATTACTTGAACAAGAGATAACAACTTTTTAATCTTGCAAGAGAAAGATACAGAGAAACAACAACGTTGCTAAATAATACATAAATTACATGAAATTAAACACTTAAACAGAAGACATTGCTTCTTGTATATCTAACAACTTATCGTTGATATAAAGTGTTTCTCGAGATCGCATATTAATTAATATTACCAATAAATTCAATAATATAATAATATCACACTATTAACCTCTTTATGTATATAACAGTTATTATGTCTGTAACTGTCAACACGATCTCCGCTATGACAGCCGTTCACGAAGTTAGCACAGCGATAGAACCAATCAGCACTTCGGAAAAGCGACAATAATAAATTCGATAATTCGAGAATCGATGCAATACATTTTTTCAGAAAGGAGCTAGCACGCACGCGCGCTAACGCGCGCGCTTTCAAAGCTATAGATTTTATTTTTTAATCATTATTATTATATTTTATTTCTTTTATAATATTTAATTAAATATAATTATATATGACACATTATTTTAAAATCTATACTAAAAGAGATAATGTTTAGTTAAAGAAATTTTTATTCTTAAAACACAAAGTGTCATAATACCATGTAAAATTCACCCATTAATAAAATAATCTTCAAACTCACGATCAATTTCATTCTTAATATTTTTCGTCTTTTATTTATCAATCTGTACCTTTTCCACCTTCGTTAATTCCTTTTTACTTTTTATTTTTTTTCTATTTTCACTCTCACAATGCTTCCTTCTTTTTTTTTCATTATTTTTCACCTCATCGTTTCTCTATCTTTATTGCACACTTTTTAAAATTTTTACTAAAAGAGAAATTGTTCGATTAAAGAAATTTTCATTTCTATAACACAAAATCTCAAAATATGATATAATATTTACCCATTATTAAAAAAAAATCCTTAAACTTGTGTTCGATTCCACTTTTAATTTGTTCTGTCTTATTTAAAAATCTGTATTTTCTCCGCCTTTTTTAATTCCTTTTTCCCTGTTTATTTTATTTTTATTTTACACTCTCACGATTCTTCCTCCTTTTTTCTTATATTATTTCGTTCCTCTTCGTTCCCCTTTATTGCACATTTTTAAAATCTGTACTAAAAGGATAATGTTTGGTTGAAGAAATTTTTATTTTTATAATATAAAATGTCAAAATATCATGTAATATTCCTCCTTTTATTAAAAAAAGACCATCAAATTTGAGTTTAATTGCATTCTTAATTTTTTTCGTTCTGTATTTAAAAATTTTTACTTTCTCCGACTTCTTTAATTCCTTTCTCCTTTCTATTTTTTGTCTATTTTACACTCTTACAATTCTTCCTCCTTTCGTCTTACATTATTTCATTCCTTTTCGTTTATTTACCTTCATTGCACATTTTTAAAATCTGTACTAAAAAAGATAATGTTCGATTAAAAAAATTTTTATTCCTGGAACACAAAATGTCAAAATATGATATGATATTTACCAGTAATTAAATAAATCTTCAAACTCGCGTTTAATTGCATTTTTAATTTTGTTCGTTCTTTATTTAATAATAATCACTTTCTCCACTCTCTTTAATTCCTTTCTTCCATCTATCTTTTTTTCTATTTTATATTCTCACAATTCTTCTTCCTTCCTTCTTACGTTATACACTACTCAAAAGAAAATAGGGAACACTTTCCAGACACCAAAAATTAGGCTATTTTCAAATGACTGTAACTCGGTGAAAAATCATCGTAGATAAAAAATAAAAAAAGCATTTTGAAGCTTGAAGATCCAACTTTAACGCTCTATCAGCAGATTTTCAAAATTCTTTTAACTTCCTTGTCTTATGCAGTAAAAAAGCACACCCTGTTTTGTTCCTTAAAATTTCGTATCTTTGACACTTTGCAGCTCGACCAACAAATTTTTTTCGAACAATTCAAGTAAAGCTTCATAAACTACAACATTTTGCCTACAAAATGCTTTTTTTAAAATTTCTCTACGATTTTTTTTGACCGAGTTACGCTACTTTGAAGCTAAACCTGCATTTTTTACAAATGATATCCGTACTCCGTGAAAAATCATCGTAGACAAAAAATCAAAAAACCATTTTAAAGCTCGAAGTTCCAGCTTTAACATGCTGTTAATGGTTTTCAAAAATTTTCTCAATTTCTTAGTACTATGCCCCAAAAAAGATACACTGTTTTTTCCTTAAAATAACGTATTTTTAACAGCCTGTAGCTCAATAAAAAAATTTTTCTCGACAAATCCAATGCAAGTGCCATAAAGTATGACATTTTCTCTACAAAATGCTTTTTTTAAAGTTTTCTCTACGATTTTTTTTGACCGAGTTACAAGACTTTGAAGATATACATTTTTTACAGTACATTTTTCCGAAAAATGACGTCTACCGCCGACATTAGCATTACCCAATGTGCACCACGTGGAGGTTGTCGGTCGGATTTTTGCACATCGTGTGTGTGTGAGTGTGTGTGTGTGTGTGTGTGTGTGTGTGTGTGTGTGTGTGTGTGTATGTATGTATCACAGCAGAGATAAGGACCCCGCAGTTCGTCACTTCTGCAGTATTTAATGACTCCAAACCCTCTCTGCTGTGTGTGTATGCGCTCGCGCGCATGAGAGTTCAATAGTGTGTATTTCCTCCTCTCTGATCAATTACTGCTTGCAAGCGTTCTCGCATATTTATACATCTTGCAATACGATCTTGCGGAATGTTGTGCCAAATTTCCGTTAAAATTTCTCCCAATTCTTCTAAATTTCGCGGCTGTTCCTCGCGACGCCTTAATCGTCGTTCCATTTCATCCCAAATGTGCTCGATTGGATTTAAGTCCGGGCTATTGGCGGGATGATTTAACAGTCTAATTGCGTGTCGTTGAAAAAAACGTCGCGTTATATTCGCCGTATGAGGTCGAGCGTTGTCCTGCATAAAAATAAAGTTCCGACAGGTTCGATTTAATAGCAAAACGTGTGGTCGTAGAATATCGTTGATATAACGAACACCCGTCATTGCCGGAGGTGGCAGGATCACTAGATCACTTCGTCTTGTAAGTGATATACACCCCCACACCATCACGGAACCGCCGTTGTAGGATCGTATTGGCATAACGCAACGTCGATCATAGCGTTCATTTCGTCGATGCCAAGTACGTATACGAGCATCATTGCCATAAAGGCAAAAACATGATTCGTCGGAGAAATATACATTTCTCCAATCCTGTGAACTGTAAACATATAGTCGTCTTAGTCTAAAAAAAATCTCTTTTTAGACAAAGATGACCATATGTAAACATTGCATGCTCAATACAATAAAATTTTGTTTAGTACGCCGGCGATTCTCGCAGTGTGATAAGCGACACGGAATTTTCAAAATGCCGCGTAGACATTTATCGGCCGTAGAAGTTGCACGCATAATTGCGCTTTTGCAACAAGGTTTTAGTATGCGTTATGTGGCGCAAGGTATTGGTGCATCTGTGTCCGTAGTGAGTAGAGCTTGGTTACGATATCAAGACACGGGAAATTACACGAGACGTGAAGGTAGTGGTCGTTCTCGATTAACGACAAATAGACAAGATCGAGCCATTGTTCGTTATGCATTAGAAAGACGAATAATTACCGCAAGAAACATTCGTAATGACATTCATTTGCGCCATGTGTGCGAACAAACAATTCGCAATCGTTTGAGAGAAGCCGGTCTTCGTTCTCGTGTTCGTGCACAAGTACCAAGACTCACACTCGTACATCGCCAAGTACGTTATCAATTTGCGCGCGATCACATAAATTGGACCGCTAGGGATTGGAGAAATGTATATTTCTCCGACGAATCATGTTTTTGCCTTTATGGCAATGATGCTCGTATACGTACTTGGCATCGACGAAATGAACGCTATGATCGACGTTGCGTTATGCCAATACGATCCTACAACGGCGGTTCCGTGATGGTGTGGGGGTGTATATCACTTACAAGACGAAGTGATCTAGTGATCCTGCCACCTCCGGCAATGACGGGTGTTCGTTATATCAACGATATTCTACGACCACACGTTTTGCTATTAAATCGAACCTGTCGGAACTTTATTTTTATGCAGGACAACGCTCGACCTCATACGGCGAATATAACGCGACGTTTTTTTCAACGACACGCAATTAGACTGTTAAATCATCCCGCCAATAGCCCGGACTTAAATCCAATCGAGCACATTTGGGATGAAATGGAACGACGATTAAGGCGTCGCGAGGAACAGCCGCGAAATTTAGAAGAATTGGGAGAAATTTTAACGGAAATTTGGCACAACATTCCGCAAGATCGTATTGCAAGATGTATAAATATGCGAGAACGCTTGCAAGCAGTAATTGATCAGAGAGGAGGAAATACACACTATTGAACTCTCATGCGCGCGAGCGCATACACACACAGCAGAGAGGGTTTGGAGTCATTAAATACTGCAGAAGTGACGAACTGCGGGGTCCTTATCTCTGCTGTGATACATACACACACACACACACACACACACACACACACACACACACACACACACACACACACACACACACACACACACACACACTCACTCACACACACACACACACACACACACACACACACACTCACACACACACACACACACGATGTGCAAAAATCCGACCGACAACCTCCACGTGGTGCACATTGGGTAATGCTAATGTCGGCGGTAGACGTCATTTTTCGGAAAAATGTACTGTAAAAAATGTATATCTTCAAAGTCTTGTAACTCGGTCAAAAAAAATCGTAGAGAAAACTTTAAAAAAAGCATTTTGTAGAGAAAATGTCATACTTTATGGCACTTGCATTGGATTTGTCGAGAAAAATTTTTTTATTGAGCTACAGGCTGTTAAAAATACGTTATTTTAAGGAAAAAACAGTGTATCTTTTTTGGGGCATAGTACTAAGAAATTGAGAAAATTTTTGAAAACCATTAACAGCATGTTAAAGCTGAAACTTCGAGCTTTAAAATGGTTTTTTGATTTTTTGTTTACGATGATTTTTCACGGAGTACGGATATCATTTGTAAAAAATGCAGGTTTAGCTTCAAAGTAGCGTAACTCGGTCAAAAAAAATCGTAGAGAAATTTTAAAAAAAGCATTTTGTAGGCAAAATGTTGTAGTTTATGAAGCTTTACTTGAATTGTTCGAAAAAAATTTGTTGGTCGAGCTGCAAAGTGTCAAAAATACGAAATTTTAAGGAACAAAACAGGGTGTGCTTTTTTACTGCATAAGACAAGGAAGTTAAAAGAATTTTGAAAATCTGCTGATAGAGCGTTAAAGTTGGATCTTCAAGCTTCAAAATGCTTTTTTTATTTTTTATCTACGATGATTTTTCACCGAGTTACAGTCATTTGAAAATAGCCTAATTTTTGGTGTCTGGAAAGTGTTCCCTATTTTCTTTTGAGTAGTGTATAATTATATATTATTATATATACATTAATATAAATATAAACATATTTGATATATAATTAAATATAATTAAATATTTAATTATACAGGGTGAGCTATTTGAATTTATCACCCCAAATATTTCCGTTTTCTTGCATTTTACAAGAAAATGTTTCAGACAAAAGTTGTATGGTTTCAAGGGGGTCATAAGATGGTGTCATTAATTTGACCTTGAATAGTTGCTTGAAGGTCACGTGAAGGGCACCTCCAATTTTTTTAATAGGACTACCAACTTTTTATTACATATTCTTGTAGTTTATCTTGAGATCTTTCCAAAACACTACAAGAAAGTTTATTTTCGTTGAGTACTTTTTGAGTTGTGAGTTTTGAAAGTTACGGTGTACTGTAACTTTTAAGCGTCACAACTCGGAAAGTACTTAACAAAAATAAACTTTTTTGTAGTGCTTTCAAAAAAACTCGAAATAAACTACAAAAATATGCAATAAGAGATACAATGTTAGAGTATCGGTAGTTCCCTAATTAAAGTGTATCAGTACTTCCCTAACATTCTATATTTTTTTATTGCATTTTCTTGTAGTCAATTTTGAGAGCTTTCCAAAACACTATAAATAAGTTTATTTTTGTTAAAGATTTTCCCAGTTATGACGCTTGAAAGTTACAGTACAACGTAACTTTGAAGCTTCACAACTCAGAAGGTAATCAACAAAAATGACCTTTCTTATAGTGTTTTGGAAAGATCTCGAGATAAACTACAAGAATATGTAATAAAAAGTAGGTAGTCCCATTAAAAAAATTGGAGGTGTCCTTCACGTGACCTTCAAGCAACTATTCAAGGTCAAATTAATGACACCATCTTATGACCCCCTTGAAACCATACAACTTTTGTCTGAAACATTTTCTTGTAAAATGCAAGGAAACGGAAATATTTGGGGTAATAAATTCAAATAGCTCACCCTGTATAATTAAATATTTAATTATATATCAAATATGTTCATATTTATATTAATGTATATATAATAATATATAATTATATATCAAATATGTCCGTGATTTTTGTATATAATTGTATATAATTATATATATAATCGTACATAATTATGTATAATTATATATAATGACTACATGATTTTTTTCACTGAATTATACAACATTGAAGCAAAAAAGGCCATTTTTGCTTTGGTGTTGCCTAACTCAGTGAAAAAAAAAATCGTACAATGCTCATCAAAAACGCAAATTGAAGGTAAAAATCCACGCTTTCGAATGCTGTAACCCGCATTTGCGTGCAATTTTTATTTTGCGTCGTAGTGTTTTGCAAAATTTGTAAAATATTTTGAGATTTGCGGTATTCCCATTTAAATCCGTGTAACTTTGTAAACAATTTGTAAATTGTTTAATGACTTAGCAATTTCAAAACTAGCGATTTCAAGCTTTAAAATGCTATTTAAAAAATTTTTTTACGATTATTTTTGACAAAGTTACTCTCTCTTGAATTACGCCTATTTTTCGGAGTCAGAATAGGTGTTCATATTATTTTATCCAACTCTGTATGTATACGATGGTTGCCCTAAAAGTAATGCCCCACATTTTTTTTCTTAAAAATTATTTATTCTACAAAAATTAAATTTACACATATGAAATAATGATGTTTTATCTACTCACTCTATTTTTACACATAATCTCCTTCAAGTTCTATTGCCTTCCTCCAGCGATTCACTAGGGCAAGTAGGACCTGTCGGTACACTGTAAAAACAGACGTGTTATTATGTGTGTTAAAACAACACACAATTCACTAATTTGTTTGATGTGTTTAAACAATACAACTTATGTTTAAACCGCATAGATGTGTTGAAACGACACACCAGTTCTGTGTTACAAACATCATTCTTTCATATGTGTAAATTTCATTTTTGTAGAATTAATAATTTTTGAAAAAAAAATGTAAGGCATTACTTTTTGGGCAACCCTCGTAATTATACAAAAATTTTTTATTGTATAGGTTTCTAGATTTCAATAACGAAGAAGTAAGAGAAATTGCTGCAGTCAAAACCTCTTTGTATAATGTTATACCAACGACATCAATTTATTTGGTATATTTGTGCAAACTTAGTTGCATTACTTTGTGTTTCTGTACATACCTGGGAATTTAATGATACTCATATTCAAACATTGTCTGCTTATGGTATTGCTTCGAAAGCTAATGTTCTTAACTCAACAACATGCGGAAAAGAATTGCAAGACTTTCGAGACGCTATTGATCAACGGATATTATGGAGTTTAAAAAGTAAGTGAAATTATTAATCATAATTATTTCAATATTATTTTCTCTAGTTAAATAATAAACAACAATAATTTGGATAGGCATATTTAATAACAATTTTCTCGAAAACGAGACGGTAAAGTAATTCGAAATTTCATATAAAAAAATAAAGTACATTAATAAACACATTAGCTTATATTACAAAAATATTACAGTAATGGTGTTATCTTTGAAATTTTTTATACATTTTTTATAATTCCTTAGAACTCCGGCTTTATGACAGTATTTCCAAATTGATCGACATAAGTCTATGTGATTCTTAATGTTAAACTAAATTTTTATAATCTCCAACTTATTTGAAGATTTGAACTGTGCGCCGCTTGTTCGTCAGACATGAAATACAGTTATAAAGCAAATGAAATTATTATATACAGTCATGAAGTTAATGAAATTATTTTGTGCGTGCGTGTGCGCGCGTGTGTATATGTGTGTGTGTATATAGGGTGTTCCAAAATGGTCAGACAAATTTTTTTTAGTACTCGTAAATTTGGCCAATGAGAGTCAGCGCGGGTATAAGTGCGCAAATGTTTATTTCTTATTGAAATACAATTTTAATGTGTTTATTTCATAACGAATTACAATTACCACGAATGTTTCGACTTATTTTGAGTCATCTTCAGCGCAATATATATAAACGATTATAATCGTCATCAGTCAGCAGAAAACGAGAGGACGTCACATCACCAATGGTTTGCCAGGTCCGCAGTGGCATATTTTCCCGTGGCAGTGTTCGAAGGAAATGATACTTCTCTATCCAATCATTGTATGTTTTTTTTTAGAGATGATTAATAATTACCTTAATTGGCTATATTTGCGTGACTCACCCATTTTTAACTGATGAGGACTACTAAAGCCTTGGATAAAATGTTGTCTTATAAGAATAATTTCAATTCTCTTGTCAAAGTATACACTCACAAAAGAAACATGTTCACTGTCTCAAGTCAGAATGTATACTGACTGTGTAAATCTCGTTATTTGAATTCTAACGTCTTGCTTCAACGCCACACGCAAAGACTAGCAGTCGGGGATATACAAATAAAAATAAATACAATACATAAATACGGACTGAAAGATAATATAAAAACAAATGAATCGTTGAATAAATAACTGAGTATAAACTTATCGGCGAATCATTATGTAATCAACTATTACAATTAACATCAAAGCTTGTCATGTTAAATAAAAATAAACAGTAAAATTAATAAACAGTGAATAAACAGTAAAATTAAGGCGAGTCGATTATTATAAACAGAATGAGTACACGAACGAGGGAATATATGCAGGCGAGTCAACTGTTGCAAATAACATGAATCAGAATTTATATTAATTCTGTTACAATAGTGAGAAATACGCATGATGTAAGCAATCGGTATCTGTTTGCAAATTAAGGCTGTTATTTGGTAGTTGTATGTGTAATATTTCTGAACCGCCTGCCCAACAAACGCTCATTGTCTAAGATTTTTATGTTCTCCCTATTGAATTTGTTGTAATTGAGTCTGCATTCGGTGATTACAGAGTGATTGTTGGTATTCCACTTAATATGGTTACGATGTTCAGTGATTCTTATTTTTAATTTTCGGCCAGTTTGCCCTACGTATGACGCATCGCAGTCTTTACACATAATCTTGTAAACTACATTTTTCTTCAGGTTTTTTGGGAAAACATCTTTCTGTACTTTAATAAATCTGCTCAATTTATTAAGACTAAAAAAAGTTTATACATTACATTTGTTTGTGATAGTCTTGAATTTATCAGAAATTGAAGGAATGTATGGTAGCAAAAACCATTGAGCTCTATTATTTGTTGTGTCAATATCTGTGTTAGCGTCCATCTAATCAATTGTCTTTTGATAAGAGATTTAAGGCGGCTGTTTATTGTCTTGAAGATAAATTCAGCAGGATATTCATTGGTTAGAAGAATATTTACAATAAGCTCAATATTCTTACTGTGAAATATAGGGTCAGATAATAAAAACGCTCTGTCAACTATTCCCATAATTGTCCCTCTTTTTTGAGACAAGGGGTGAACCGATAAAAAATTTAAGTATCTTCCAGAGAACGTAGGCTTGTGATATCAATAAAAAATTAGAATATCCTCGTTCTTGATAATGGTAATGTCCAAAAAGTTTATCCTATCACCCTCTATTTCCAGTGTAAACTGCATTCTGGGGTGAAAAAAATTGAACGTCTTCAACGTAAGATCAATAAGATTCTCTGAAACTGCCATCACCATGTCGTTAACATATTTAAAATAAAAGGGTGGATGTGCTCCAATTTTATCTAGGGCCCAAGTTTCCAGATCCTGCATAACAAGGTCCGCAATCACAGGTGACAACGGAGATCCCGAATTTTTGCTTAAAAATTATTCCCGAAGCTAAAGTAGGTCGAATCAAGAACAAGTTGTATCCCCATTAAAAATTCTTGTTTTAGGATGTTGCAAGTGTCCCTAAAATATTTCCACCTATTAGAGATGCTTTCTAAAGCTAAATCTATAAGTATATTTGTAAATAACGATACAACATCTAATGAAATTAATTTGTGACCTGGCTCTAAACGTTTACTCTTCAAGGACTAATTCAAAACTGTTGTTTATCTTGCTTGGGGCCTCCGGAATTCCCTCGTTCGTGTATTCATTATAATAATCGATAACTTGCCTTAATTTTACTATTTTCTATTTATTCATTTATTTTTATTTAACATGACAAGCTTTGATGTTAATTGTAATAGTCGAATCGCCGATGAGTTAATTTATTCTCAGTTATTTATTCAACGACTCATTTGTTTTTATATTATCTTTTAGTCCGTATTTATGTATTTATTTTGATTTGTATATTCCCAACTGCTTGTCTTTGCGTATGGCGTTGAAGCAAGCCATTAGAATCCAAATAACGAGATTTATATAGTCAATATCAAGAGGCGCGGTCGCGTCTTGTGCCAATTAAAAAAAAAAAAGCGAAAAAGACCGAGCGCCTCTTTTACGCGAGTCAGCAAGTTCAAGCATAACGAGATTAACAGATCTCAGTAACGGCTGAACCGATCAAGTTCTGAGTAGTCTCAATCGATAGCTTGGGAACGAATTGCATAATAAAGGTGTTTTAATTTTTTCTCTCCGTGCCTTACGAGTGGAGATATCGCGATGCAATTCTAAGTTTTCGACATTTTTGCGTTAAGAAACGTCATTGATTTCATCATCATTATCGTTGTCGTCGTCGCCCTCAAGAATTCTCCCTTTCACATTTTTGACACAGAGTGGTGCTGACATACATTAGTATGCGATTGTGGTGTACTTGTGGTGTATGTGGTGTAGTACTTCTTGACATTATGGCCGCCGTGACAGGTTTTCTAACCTAATTATGCCTCAATCGTCAACAATAATAATCTCGGTTCGCGGAGCAGTCCGATACTTTTTTTAATCAATTTGTCCGTTTCGTCGTGTAAAACCGCGTCGATTTGATCGATCGAGTCTATTCATCAATCAATAGAAAGTCGCAGGTAAGTTATTATCGAGGACAGCACGTAGTATATTAGTGGTGGTCGACGACGGGGAACGACGACGGCGATAACGACGACGGCGATAATGACGACGACGACAGGAAACGACGCGCGGTGACGGCGACGACGGCGACGACGACGGCGACGGCGACGACGACGACGACGACGGCGACGACGGCGACAGCGACGACGACGACGGCGACGGCGACGACGACGGCGACGACGCGCGGTAACGACGGCGACGCGCGATGACAACGACGCGCGGTAACGACGACGACGACGACGGCGACGGCAACAATAACGACGCGCGATAACGACGACGACGACGACGGTGACGGCGACGATGACGGTGACAATGCGCGATAACGACGACGACGGCAACGACAGCGACGGCAACGGCGACGGCGACGGTGACGATGACGACGGCAACGGCGACGGCGACGGTGACGATGACGACGGCAACGGCGACGGCGACGGTGACGACGGCAACGGCGACGACGACGGTGACGACGCGCGATAACGACGACGACGGCGACGACACGCGGTAACGACAACAACGGCGACGGCGACGGCGACGGCGACGGCGACGGCGACGGCGACGGCGACGGATTGGCGGCGGCGGCGGCGGCGGCGGCGGCGGCGGCGGCGGCGGCGAGGGGGCGGCGGCGGCGGCGGCAGCGGCGGCGGCAGCGCAGCGGTGGCGATCTAAGTGTTGACGACGTGGTGATCCCCGAGATCTCGAAAAGGCGTCTAGTATTTTATTCTAATTACGAGTAACGAAAATTTAATTTTCAAACCTAGCAAACACATAGCGTATGTGTTTAATTTAATATAACGTAATTATCTTGAACTATGTTATATATGTTATATAGATACATTACATCTTAGCATTATATTTAGTGCTTGTTGAAAATGTTTAATTTTATCATAATACTTTACAATTTCTATTGTTTTTTTTTTATTGTTATTCTTTTGATGTATCGTATAAAAACAGAAAATTAAAATTAAAAGTTATTAAAATTGGATATTTACTGTTGTTATTCAAAGGTAGGAATAGAGGACTGTAGATTAAATTGTGGGATCAATTCTTTTAAAATTTGGTGATCCTAAAAATGTGCTACCTAACGATAATGTTGAATTTTTAATAATAAGATTTATTAATGGTTTTCGTTATAAATAATAACATAAGCATGTATATATATTTTTTAAAAGAAAGGTAAAAAAAGATGCCAATGTATGCGTGTGCACGCACCTCATCTTTAATTTTTTTAATTAACAAAAAAGTTTTTTCATGCTAACCCATGTGGTAATTTTATTTTTAACTTTAATTTTACAAAACAAAAGTAGTACTACATTATACTTTGTATTCTCATTGAAAAATTTTCTTATTCCAACCCAAGTGGTATGTATCTTCACAATCTTGCAAAGTTAAAAATCATGTATTTTATTACAACCAAAATAAATATTGCTTAACACTACAAAACGCGTGATATCTGTACAAAATTACCTTTTCAAAAAAAGGTAAAAAAAGGTGCCAATTTATGTGTGTGCTCGAGCACTTTATCTTTAATTTTTCTTAAAAACCCAAGTGGTACTATTTTTGTATTTTGACTAAAATTTTTCCATGCTAACCCATGTGGTAATTTTACCTTTAACTTTAATTCTACAAAACAATAGTAGTACTACTTTGTACTTTGTATTTTCATTGAAAAATTTTCCTATTCCAACCCAAGTGGTATGTATTCTAAAAAATGAGTGAAATCTTTAAATTGCGCCAATTATAAAAAGAATATATTGCTCTTTGAAATAACTACTGTACTACTTTTAACAAATAAAATGCAAGTGATAGTATATTTATTTTTTAAGTAAAACCCAAGTAACGGTATCTTTAATTCCTTTTTAAATAAAATTCAAGTGATACTGTCTGTGTATTTTTATTGAAACATTTTTCTGTTCTAACCTAAGTGGATGTACTTAATTTAAAAAAGTTTCAATGAAATATGTAACATTTAATCTCAAAATATTAAAGAGAAAACAGAATTGAGAATGTTTTATTAAAATAAAAAATTGTTAAACTACAAAAAATTGGCGCTGCTAGATGTCTAAATATAATTTAAATAAAATGTAAAACAGCAGCGCCAATTTTTTGTAGTTTAAAAATTTTTTATTTTAATAAAACATTCTCATTTCTGTTTTCTCTTTAATATTTTGAGATTAAATATTACATATTTCATTTTTAAATTAAGTACATCCACTTAGGTTAGAACAGAAAAATGTTTCAATAAAAATATACAGACAGTATCACTTGAATTTTATTTAAAAAGGAATTAAAGATACTGCTACTTGGGTTTTACTTAAAAAATAAATATACTATCACTTGCATTTTATTCGTTAAAAGTAGTACAGTAGTTATTTCAAAGAGCAATATATTCTGTTTATAATTGGCGCAATTTAAAGATTTCACTCATTTTTTAGAATACATACCACTTGGGTTGGAATAGGAAAATTTTTCAATGAGAATACAAAGTACAAAGTAGTACTACTATTGTTTGGTAGAATTAAAGTTAAAGGTAAAATTACCACATGGGTTAGCATGGAAAAATTTTAGTCAAAATACAAAAATAGTAAAAATTTGGGTTTTTAAGAAAAATTAAAGATAAGTACATTCTAACTTGAGACAGTGAGCACGTTCTTTTTGTGAGTGTATACTTTGACAAGAGAATTGAAATTATTCTTATAAAACAAAATTTTATCCAAGGCTTTAGTAGTCCTCATCAGTTGAAAATGGGTGAGTCACGCAAATATAGCCAGTTAAGATAATTATTAATCATCTTTTGAAAAAAAAACATACATTAATTGGATAGAGAATTGTCATTTCCTTTGACACTGCTACGGGGAAAGATGCTACTGCGGATCTGGCAAACCGTTGGTGATGCGACGTCCTCCCATTTTTGCTGACTGATGACGATTAAAACTGTTTTTATATAATGCACTGAAGATGACTCAAAATGAGTCGAAACGTCCGTGATAATTGTAATTTGTTATGAAATAAACAGGTTGAAATTGTATTTTGATAAGAAATAAACATTTACGCACTTATACCTGCGCTGACTCTCATTGGCCTAATTTACGAGTATTAATTATTTTAAATTTCAAGAGTCCTTCATTCAACTTTTTTTAATTACGTCGGCATTCGCAAAATTAATCAACGAAGTTTACGAATACTTTCTCAATGTAGATCTTGGTATCAAGGCCATTTCTTTTTTAATTCGATTCTTCAGATCATTGATGTCTAGTGATTTTTTCGTGTAAATTTTTGATTTCAAATAATCTTGTAGAAAAATCGGGAACCATTAAATCTAATAAGCGGGAAGGCCAGTAGAAGCGCAGATCAATAGCGCAGAAGATAAACATATAATTTATTTTTGGACAATAAAATGTTTTTATAATTTTAAAAATAATATTAAGAGATATTTAGAAATTTCGATAGGGAAAAATATCACAGAGAGATTTTTTTTTATATTCTCCTACACAGTTAATAAAAATATTAAAAAATTAATTAATAAATAAAAGCTGGTATTTATTTATTTTGAGTAAATATAAAGTTCATTCTAATTTTTTATTTTTAGTTTTAGATTCCAGTGGCGGATTTAAACCAGGTTTTTTATATGGAAATAATTATTGGCTAGGCAGTCGTAGCCAGTGTCTCGATACGATGAATAGAAGTCTTTCGATGTCATCGAGAATAATATTGAATAACATGCAGTATCGTGATTTACAAAAAGAATTTCCGCCTTTCGATATAAATTACTTTGTCGCTCATTTTAGATACAATAGTACTTTTCAATATCATATACGTATGTTTACAGAGGTAAGTATTATATTTAAAAATATTATCTGCTAAAAAAGATAAATGAATGTTTTGGCATATGTTATCTTAGGATGTGATAACACTAGGATTCTGTCTGCCAGCATCGTGTTCTACAAGCAATCTAAGTTTTATATTGGAAAGGATCATTCAAGACAAAATTATCTTAAGATATGATCTTCATTTCACGGACATCCATTTGATTCGGGTTAAAAATCTGAAAGATGATGACAAGTTATCCGGTGGTGCATTTCTTTATATTTGGTACGTCTTAGAGAAAAAATAATAACCATTTTACAATTTGGACACACTGTATAATGTAATATAACAATAACATGTAATAATAATACACTATTATAAATAATTTTTATTTTTAATTCAGATAAGAATATAGAGAATAAATATATATTCTATTTACAGTATAGGCTTAGGTCTCTGTTTCATGACAACAATCGGCACGATATATGATATATTCATCCAAAAAAATTTAAAGAAAAATGACATGAACAAAATTAACAACGGTAAGTGTGTATATGTGTGTTATATAAAAAACCGATTAAAATTTGTATTTTAACAGATTACATACAATTTTGAAGTACTAGAGATTTCATCTTTTAAAACTTAAGTTTACTTTCTCGTATTAATTTTTTTATTTTATTACAATAATCTGATTAACTCGTATACAATTTACAAATTAATGAGTAAGGCCAGTGAGACGAACAAAAAAATTTGAGTGTTGGTATAAAGCATAAATTATATTTATTCATATCTTTGACACATACGTTTCGACTCTACGGAGTTTTCTTCAGTGTGTACTCTTACATTACTAGTGCAATGTTTACAACAATATTTACGTTGTAAATATTGCGCTAGTAATATAAGAATACACACTGAAGAAGACTCCATACAATCGAAACGTATGTGTCAAAGATATTAATAAATATAATTTATGCTTTATACAAACACCCCAATTTTTTTGCTCGTCTCACTGGCCTTATTTATTAATTTGTAATTTTTATTTTATTATTAAACTGTTAATTTCTTATTTAAATATTTACTTAATTATTTATCATTAGAGGATATTATTTATATTTATCACGTTTCGAGTCATTAATAATTAACAAAACAACATTTTTTGCTGTACCTTGTGTACGGCTTATCCGCGAGTACGTATAAATTTCTTTTTTTTAATAATGTTATTTTTAATCTTAAACTTTTTTGTTTTTTACATTAGTATATTACTAAAGTTGTCGAATTATGATATATTATGTATTTTAGATATTAAAGACGTATCCAGAGAAATAAGAACAGAAGTAAATTTGCCCTTATATGAGAAAAGTGTTATTGGAGAAGTATTAACATGTTTCTCCGCATATACAAATACAAAAAAATTATTTAGTACAAAATTAGATGTTGGCACAATACCAGCCATTCACGGCTTAAAATTTATAAATATGTGTTTTATAATTTCAATGCACTGTTTCTATTTTACAGTAGATTCTATCGGTAAGTAGAATTTAGAATATATACTATACAAAATAAATATTCATCTCTTGAGGAAATTTTTTATACATATATAGTATAATTACATATAATTATATTTTATACACAATATATAATATAATTACATAAAAAATTACGCACAAACATATGTAATTTTAATTATATACGATTATAAAATATGTCCATATACACGGTGCGACAATTAATTTTTAAGACTAGACCAACAAAACACGACAGAAACAAAATACATAAAATCTCATGTTGTTTTATTTAAAATAATCATCTTTTGCTTCAATACACTTGTTACAGCGATTCAAAAGGGATTCAAACGCATGATTCAGCTCATTTTATGGTATTGCTTCTAATTTCTGTGTTGAAGATGTTTGAATGGTCGGAATGTCTTTGAAAAAGCATTCTTTTAACATCAATTTTCATTTTGGAAATATAAAAAAGTCGCACGGGGTCAAATCAAGTAAATATGGCGGATGATTGAGCACATAGACTTAATTTTTGGCAAAAAATTGACGAACAATGAGTGACTTGTGAAATGGTACGTTATCGTGCAACAGTGTTCAACTTTCTCGATCTTGATAATTGGGATGGATTCTGGTTATCAAACACTTCAAAACTTTAAGATAATAGTCGCCAGTAACTTTTTACCAAGTCTTGCGCTAAATTTAATAATCTATATGTTGTTCCATGATACAATTTCAACATCGATTAAAGATTTAATCAGGAAGAACTGTCATAACTTTGACAGTTCTTTTCAAAAATGTCCCTAATAGCACAGGGACGTTCACGGGACGTCTTAAGGACGACCTGTCAGGACGAACGGTATATCCTGAGGACTACCTGTTATAGTCCCGAAACGTCCTGTGGACGTCTCGTGGACTAGCAAATGAGCGCCTCATTTTTGCCTATGGACATCCTGTGGACATCCCATCGGGAGTCCTAAAGACGTCTATTCGCAATCCTCGGGATATACATAAGAATTTCAGGACCATTTTAGGATATTTAAGGAATATCCGCATAAATATATTATATTATTAAACTACATAATTTCAATTGAGCAAAACAATATTTTAATAACATTTAAAAAAACACTTTTTGCAAAAAAAAATTGGGAATTTTTTTCTCGGAAATTCCCAAGCGGTCATCCATCCAAGTCGCGACTTCGGTGAACGTTGCTTGACCTCCGTGATCACTGCAAACTGGTTCCCTTGTGATGATCTGTAAACACTTTATGCTAATATGTGTATATAACTGATAGATTAAGTAAATTTATATTATTGAAAAGATGAAATATGTATAATCAAATTATATATATATGTATAAAATTATAGTTTTTCTACTGATTTTACAAATGCGGATTAGCATCTGGAATAACTTTTCTATTATTATTTGTTTAAATAAGAATGCAACTAGAAAATATGTCAATATAATACAATAATTAAATTAAGTACAAAAAATTTTTATTAAAAAAGTATTTAAAAACATTTAAAAAATATTGTCTGCTCATTGGGATGTAGATTAAGGTTTTTTCATTCATAGATATATTTTGTCTATTGATACCGTTGTAAAATTTTTTGATACGATTAATATTTGCCTTTACTTTTCTTGTCTAAATGTATAACCATTTAGGTATATCCTAGTATAATGTCCTATGTCCATCCCATTATTGTCCCGGGACATTCAGAACAAATTCGGGATCATCCCGAGGACGTCTTGTGCTATTAGGCTTATTATTCAATTGGCATGAATTTAGGCGCGTTAAACAGACAAATAACACTGGTCTACAAAAAAAATTTTCAAAAATTTATTTGGACCGGAGTAGGTTTTCGGTATATATTTTGAGTCCCTGAATCCGAATCCAGGTTTCGTTTTGCTCTATCATAGGTTTTTTCAAAAATGGCGGATTCAATATGACGTATTGTGTATCGTCCCGGTTGTCTTATATGATTGGTTTGGACCAAATCTGTTGTGAGTTTAGCTGACACCTAGTGGTCATGAAGCAAATCATGGTATGGAGTAAGGACTCTTATGTAGAAAAGGATCTGTTCAATTTTTGGAGGTGCGTTCTTTCTTTCTTTCTTGAAAAAGGAAATTGAAAGCATAGACATAATATAAAAATTTCCCACTCATAAAAAAAATTTCTGAAATAGATATCCTACTGTAAATCAAGCTTGAATACATAGATTTTCATAAATATAAAAGCAACATTAATGTTGTAATAAAATGAATACCACAGTTGAAGTATCAAGACGATCCTTTAAAAAAATCAGAATTGATTACTCCGTCATATTGCATCCGCCATCTTGAATTTCGGAATTCTAATGTTAGTTTTGTAATCAGTGAGTCTAAAAACCTTTATGTTAGAAGTTTTAAAATAATCCGTTAAAAAGCAGTAAAATACGCTATATGCGTCATACTGAATCCGCCATTTTTTAAAAAACCTAGGGTGATAGAGCAAATCGAGACCTGGATTCGGATTCAGGGGCTCAAAATACATACCGGAAATCTACTCCGGTCCAAATAAATTTTTGAAAATTTTTTTTTGTAGACGTGTAATTGATCTTTCTAAGGATGTTACCGCTCAACAGATGTCGCCACTATTTACTGAGATGTGGCGCCTCAGTAGATAGTGGCGCTAGAAGCGCATAGAGTTAGCTTATCTCCCTTGTTATATATCTCAGGTTCTTCTCTGGTTACCTGAACGCATGTAAAGAGTTTATATTAAAATAAAAAAGGTTTAATCCTACGTAATTTTGTTTATACATACATACCCATTGCCATCCGACGAGCTCTCCCTAACATCGGATAATTATAAGTACTCCACAGAGATATGGCGCCAGTCTTAAAAATTAATTGTCGCACCGTGTACAAACACCCAGCAAACACAGAAAATAATAGATATATAACTTTTGTGTATCACGTTATATAACGAATTTTTATATTCTAGCAATATTACAGTTATGTAAAATTGAATTCTTGATATTACAACCTCATAATTTATAACAGTCATATAACTACCATTTATTAGGTTTATATAACAAACATTTTATTTTAATAATATAACTGTTATAAATAAAGCTGGGAATTATATGCACGTAAAAACAAGAATATATGCGCATATATATGCACAAAATTTAGTAAAAATATGCAGAAATATAAGGAAATAATATAAAAATATGCAAAAATATGCAATATATATATTTATTAAATGAAAAGCAGAAAAGATAAGAAATGAAAATAAGTGCCAAAATATAATAAAATGAACAAATAAAGTAATTTTAAGCAATATATATAATATTGTATTAACATAAAACAAAATTATTTGAATACAAAATTAAATTGAACATTTAATTTCTCACAGAATTGTAAATACTTATAATGAGATGCTTTTCTAAATTCTCAATCAAGAAAGATTGCCTGCGATTCGACAATATCTGCTTGTAAGCCGAAAAACTTCTTTCTACATCAACAGATGTAATTGGCGCGTACTTAAATTTGCAGATAATTGAGGGACTCATTTGAATATTTTCTTCATGATTTCCTTGCAATATATTGGATATCTTAGTAAGTTGAGTAAAGCCTTCATTTTTTCTTAAAACGTCTTCTAATTTAGTTTTAATCCGTTGTCCTATTGTACCTTTGATGTTGTTAATTCTGTTTTTGAAGCTTTGAATCAATTCTATAGATTCAGAGAGTTCCATATCTTGAGTTTCTAGTTTCGTTAGCAATTCGCTAATAAAACCATAATTTGCTTTAATAAAAGCTAACTCTTGAGGCAATTGCGCTTTATTTAATATATTTTTGCAATTTGTAATTACTGCCGAATCATCAGAAAAAGAACACACAATTTCTTTTATCTTTTCGAAGTTCTCTGCATAAAATAAAGTCGCATCAAGCCACGTACCCCATCTTGTAATTACGGGTTGTGGTGGAAGGGGCAGCTCGGGTAATTTATCTTTATAATATTGGACTCGTAACGGTGCTTTGATAAATACTTTTTTCGTTTTATTAACCAATCTGTTAATATCGGGGAATTCATTCGTCAATTCAGCGTATTTCTTCCGCTATTCTATTAACTCCATGAGCCAAACATGTAACGTGGATCAAATTATTATAAAAAATCTTCAAATTTTGTGCTGACTTTATCATGTATGCCGCAGCGTTTGACAACATCAGTAACACTTTCTCACTTGGAACAGCATTTGGTAAATAAAACCTTGTTAAACAATCATTTATAAATTTTGAAATAGTTACATTATTTGTTCTGTCTAATTCTTGTGTACCAATTAAATATGATTTTCCGGCGCAATCTTCATTTAAAATGCCGATTAATAAATTGGCAATATATCGTCCACAAGTATCTGTTGTTTCATCTACAATAATGTAAATGTTGTTGTCGCCGATTGCATCTTTAATTTTAATCATTGTTTCCTTAAACACCATATTTACGTATTTGTTTCTTATGGTGCTACGATCAGGTATTAAAAATTTAGTGTACTTTCCCAAAAATGTTTTAAACATTGTGTTATCTAATTTCGCTAGCGGAATATTTGCACTAACTAAGGCATTACATAAGTCAAAACGAAAAGATTCCTGTTCTTCATTTTTCGATGTTGAAGCAAATGATTGATTTAAAGTACGTTGTGCTAAATTTTTATATTTTATTGAATTATTTTTATGCAAACTAGTGCCAAGGTGCTGCGTCATTTGAAATTTTTTATCGCATGATACCTAAAATAAATAATAAATTGACAAAAGAATAATAAAATGTGAACAAAATTTACTTACAATTTTACTGCAATATTTGCAGAATACACTGCCTTTATCTAAATAGAGCTCGGGATAATCTTTTATCCACAGCGATAAAAGTGAATTTGACTTCGGCATTATTAAAAATATGAGAAACGAGAACAAGTACGAAAACGAGAAATGAATTAACTCTGACTGACTAGATGCACTCTGCACTGCGCACCAACTTTTAGGCAGATCGAAGATGATCAAACATGTCAGGACACGTCCGGCAAACAGTTGAGCTCGAGGGGGTCGCGCATAACTTTTCATGCCTCTTACCATGGATGGTAAATAGATCGATCAATCACTACAAGTCCAGTCGGTATTTACCATCTACGATAAGAAGCATGAAAAGTGGTGCCCCGTCATTAAAGATTCACTCTGTATATTTCAATAACATAATTGAAAAAAAAACGTAAAAATGTAATTTTACAAGAAATATGAGCAAATATGCAATTTTATAAGAAATATGCTCAAAAAAATACATATATGCAAAATATGCAAATTAAAAGTAGACTCTAACACTTTGTTTTTACGTAATTCGTGTAGATATGTAAACCCTTTTGTATTCATATGAATAATAATAAATATGCATTTTCATATAATCCCAGCTTTAGTTATAAAACTGAATTATTAATATGACTCCTGTATAACAAATATGATACAACTATAATGTAACTATTATTTTTTTTAAGAGTGGGAAATTACAACTAACATGGACATTACATGTAACGCGCATGTTATATTGCGTGTTACTTCCGATTTTATTCTATTAACATTGTTGTTATGCAACTGTGTTTGCTGGGCATATACATTTATGTGTATATATATATATATATATATATATATATACACTACTATATATATATATATATATATACACTACTCAAAAAAAAATAGGGAACACTTTCCAGACACCAAAAATTAGGCTATTTCAAATGACTGTAACTCGGTGAAAAATCATCGTAGATAAAAAATAAAAAAAGCATTTTGAAGCTTGAAGATCCAACTTTAACGCTCTATCAGCAGATTTTCAAAATGCTTTTAACTTCCTTGTCTTATGCAGTAAAAAAGCACACCCTGTTTTGTTCCTTAAAATTTTGTATTTTTGACACTTTGCAGCTCGACCAACAAATTTTTTTCGAATAATTCAAGTAAAGCTTCATAAACTACAACATTTTGCCTACAAAATGTTTTTTTTTTAATTTCTTTACGACTTTTTTTGACCGAGTTACGCAACTTTGAAGCTAAACCTGTATTTTTTACAAATGATATCCGTACTCCGTGAAAAATCATCGTAGACAAAAAATTAAAAAACTATTTTAAAGCTCGAAGTTTCAGCTTTAACGTGTTATCAATAATTTTCCAATATTTTTTCAATTTCTTAGTACTATGCCCCAAAAAAGATACACTGTTTTTTCCTTGAAATTACATATTTTTAATAGCCTGTAGCTCAATAAAAAATATTTTCTCGACAAATCCAATGCAAGTGTCATAAAGAATGACATTTTGTCTATAAAATGCTTTTTCTTTAATTTTTTTTACGATTTTTTTTGACCGAGTTACAAGACTTCGAAGAAACACATTTTTTACAGTACATTTTTTTGAAAAATGACGTCTACCGCCGACATTAGCATTACCCAATGTGCACCACGTGGAGGTTGCCGGTCGGATTTTTGCACATCGTGTGTGTGTGTGTGTGTGTGTGTGTGTGTGTGTGTCTGTGTGTGTGTTTCTCTCTCTCTCTCTTACTCTCTCTCTCTCTCTCTCTCTCTCTCTCTCTCTCTCAGCCGCAAAATTTAGAAGAATTGGGAGAAATTTTAACGAAAATTTGGCACAACATTCCGCAAGATCGTATTGCAAGATGTATAAATATGCGAGAACGCTTGCAAGCAGTAATTGATCAGAGAGGAAGAAATACACACTATTGAACACTCATGCGCGCGTGCGCGCATACACACACACACACACACAGCAGAGAGGGTTTGGAGTCATTAAATACCGCAGAAGTGACGAACTGTGGGGTCCTTATCTCTGCTGTGATACACACACACACGCACATGCACACGCACACACATAGACACACACACGCGCGCGCGCGCATACGCACACGCACACGCACACGCACACGCACACGCACACGCACACGCACACACACACACGATGTTCAAATATCCGACCGGCAACCTCCACGTGGTGCATATTGGGTAATGCTAATGTCGGCGATAGACGTCATTTTTCAGAAAAATGTACTGTAAAAAATGTGTTTCTTCGAAGTCTTGTAACTCGGTCAAAAAAAATCGTAGAAAAAATTTAAAAAAAGGCATTTTGTAGAAAAAATCTCACACTTTATGGCACTTGCATTGGATTTGTCGAGAAAAAATTTTTTATTGAGCTACAGGCTGTTAAAAATACGTAATTTCAAGAAAAAAACAGTGTATCTTTTTCGGGGCATAGTACTAAGAAATTGGAAAAATTTTTGAAAACCATTAATAACATGTTAAAGCTGAAACTTCGAGCTTTAAAATGGTTTTTTGATTTTTTGTCTACGATGATTTTTCACGGAGTACGGATATCATTTGTAAAAAATGCAGGTTTAGCTTCAAAGTAGCGTAACTCGGTCAAAAAAAATCGTAGAGAAATTTTAAAAAAAGCACTTTGTAGGCAAAATGTTGTAGTTTATGAAGCTTTACTTGAATTGTTCGAAAAAAATTTGTTGGTCGAGCTGCAAAGTGTCAAAGATACGAAATTTTAAGGAACAAAACAGGGTGTGCTTTTTTACTGCATAAGACAAGGAAGTTAAAAGAATTTTGAAAATCTGCTGATAGAGCGTTAAAGTTGGATCTTCAAGCTTCAATATGCTTTTTTTATTTTTTATCTACGATGATTTTTCACCGAGTTACAGTCATTTGAAAATAGCCTAATTTTTGGTGTCTGGAAAGTGTTCCCTATTTTTTTTTGAGTAGTGTATATATATATATACAGGGTGTTTCAGAAAGCTCACATCCTATTTTAAGAGCGGATTCTTTGGAAAATTCTAAGAAGAAAATACTAATACAAAAATGTCGAAGGTATAATGGTTTTCAAATTATTCGCGATTAAAATTTACGAATCACTGAGCTGACATTTTGCGCGCTCAGGCATGATGACATGACAAAGGTACCACAAGGGTACCTCTTGACATTGAGGTTGTCATATAAATACGCAATGACATTTATATTAAGAAATTACTACTATAAGAAACATATTTGTACATTACATATGCACAATTAATGTTTTCAACAAAATATCAATTTAATAACAAGATGTTACGATCCGCCCCAAGGAGGAGCGCCCCGGGTACTCCCGGGGGGTCGTCTTATGGCGCGAGCACCGGAAATGTAACATCCGGTGCACTGGCCTCCAGCCCTCTACACACCCATACGGGGGAGCCATCAAGGGTTCGCCCAGTATGGGTCCCCCGCCTCCGACAGCGGGGGCACCGTCACGGGTGGCGCCACCCGAGGGGCCCCACGGACGGGTCGGGCAACGGAAGCGACGCCCCTTCCGCACTCTAGCCGCCGTGGCGACCAGCACGTCCACCCAGGGGGGTGACTACTCCCCTGGGGGGACAAGACTCCGGCCCGGCACCCGCTTCGGAAGGGACGCCGTTGCGGAATGCCGGGCCAGCCAACACCGCCCCGGGCCCCGCCTCGGAGTATTTCCGAGCGGCCCCAGAGCCAGTCCAGCCCGTGACCTCGGGGAGGGTTTCCCACGAGGAACGCGTTGGACCGTCCTCCACCGCTCCGACCCTGCGCCGGAATAAGTCCGGGCGGCTCGGAGACGGTCCAGCCCGCTGGGTCCGGTTGACACCGGGGCCCCAGCGGCCCGTCTCGTTCAGATGAGGGCAGCGAGGGGCTCCGTTCCGGGACAAGTTCCTTCACAGAAACTCCTCGCCGCTGTCCACACACGCCCTCGGCCCTGCCTCGGAATAGTCCGAGCGGCCCGAGGGCCGCCCCGACCCGATGCATCGGGGAGAGTTTCCCACAATGCACGCGCCGGGACACCCCCGCCGTTCCGGCCCTGCCCTGGAATACGTCCAGGCGGCCCGGAGACGGCCCAGCCCGGCGGGTTCAGTAACACCGAGGTCCCACCGGCCTGTCCTACCCTTGAGGACCCAGCTCTTCCCGTGCCAGGACGCGAGCCGTGAAAACGACACCGTCCCCAGACACAGGGATCACCAGCCCCTCCTTCTCTCGTGCCCGCCGCGCCAAGACGTTTTGGGCACTGCAACTGCCTTCTGGAGGAAGGCAGATGCCTTCCCGGTGACCTCTTAGACCCTCCATCTCTCCTCGCCCGAAGGCGACTCGAGGAAGAGGGCAGCCCCCTCATCACGTCAAGGTGGGTCACCATCGAGGGGGCTTTCTACAGTCCTGTTTGGAACCACAGGTTCTAAATTAGACCATCTTCTGATCCTAATCAAGCACTTCTATTTTTACCCACTGTTAGATAGAATTTTAATAGATTTTAATATATTTTTTTTAGTATTAAGTAAAATCAAGCAATTTGATAGTCAAAAATAAAATTAAGAAAAAAAATTAGTGACCGTTTATATAATTAGATGTTTCCTGATTATGTTATGATATAATTATTATATAATTAGAGTTGTAATTAAAATTCAATTATTCCGAGTGTATACTCATAATATTTTATTAATTCAACATTTTTAGGACCAAATTTGATCGACGGAATACTAGTGCTACGATCAGATTGCAATTATGATGTAAAAGTTCGATTTGAACATGAGTTTTTTCGAACTTAGAGACAAATTTTATAATAAACTCTAAAAGTGATCACAAAATGCTTGATATTTTCGAATTCTATTTTTTTAGTTATCTTAAGTCAATTACCTTTCAAAATTTTATTACCTTTTAAATAACGATTTATATGTATACAAAAATTTTTTTTTAATTTTTACACAATGGCTGAAAATACATATTTGCATCATACTATGAATGTTATGACAAAGAACAGTTGAAGTACTGTCATATATTCGGTGTGTTATGAAGACTTTACATTATAAATGGCACGCATATCTGCATAACCATATTTATTTAAATTAAAAAGGTTCTATTTGGAATACGGTCCGGTTTAGCCCACTATTCCTTATATATTATAGGCAGCCGCGGCAGGGGGCACGATAAGAAGGAAGAAGCAGCAATTGTTGTCTTACCTACCTCATTTTGCTGTCTGCCGCATCTGCCAATGGTTTGACGACAGACAGGCGGTCCCCGCGTGCGGTGGTTAAGGAAAGCATGTGCTCATTTGCCGATTATATTAATTTCTATCTCTGTAACTATTGCGAATTTTGAAAAATGGTGAAAGACATTTCTTCTTAGTTTTACTTGCTCTATCAATCCACGAGAGCACAAGTAAATATTTTCTGACATCCTGTATATGTGTATATAAAAATTTTTATCGGGTATTGTTTTCGTCTATAACAAAAGTTATTTTTTCTAGACAATAAAGTATGGGCGTACAGATTTATGGAGATTTATGGTGCTTATATATTTGACCCATTTATTGGACTCCCATCAGTCGATAGTTATTTTTTTTCAAGTGGATGTTTAATGACTTATTGGTATTTGAGAGATAAAACAAACAAAATACTGACTAAGCCAGTAAGATGCAGGGAAAAATTAACAGAATTTTTTATCCATATAATAAAAAGATTTCTTCGGTATGTTTTTTCATTATGTTGATTTACGTGTTATAAATTCTTATAGCAAAAAACGTCACTGTGATTTTATATAGATGTTGTTTTATAACAAATAATTATGTCACAATAATATTACAATGTCATAGTAACATATGAATGTCCACTTTATTACAAATGTGTTGTCGCTATAATATCATTACAATATAAAAATGTTACAGTAATGACAGGTTTGATTTTGTCGAATATGTGAACAAATTTACGGCAAATGTTGGGTAATTTTTGAAAAATATATAACTTTTTTAAAATCATAATAGAAAATTGATTCAAAAAGAACTTAAAGTTCAAGGATATATAATATATATTGTCACGTACTTTTCCGACGCCGGAGAGCAGCGGCGAAATACGCGATCAAACAAGGTAGCGGAGACGCTACACGAAGCGCGCAAGAGAGCGACGAGAATTCCGATAGCTATATTCCAACCAAATCGCGAAATTGGGCGCCAGACGCGATTACACCGGTCGCGTCGCCGGGTTCATTCCACGCTAAACGCCAATTCGTATCACGCGATAACTCGTCACCCAAAACGCGAAATCGTCACTCGCACGCGGCCAGCTAGCTCCTCTAACCGGTAGAGGGGGGGGGGAAGCGGAGACAGGGACGAAGCGGCTCTCTTACTGGAGGAGACGGGTAGGCGAGAAATCAGCCGAGTCAGGCCGATACAACAGAGAAAGAACACATGTATGCAGTGAAAAATAGCGATGGCATACAATCAAATAAAAAAAAAACGGTTAGCGTAGTAAAGAAAAGCAACGAGATAAGGAGTTGACAACAGAAATTAGGAAGCCGGACGCGGGAACTATCTCGACTCAGACCATAATTACGCGACACGCGCCGATCACGACGACTGGTCCTGCGCGAGGCGCGACAACCAATCACGCGCGCTCTGACCGGCGCGGCGAGAACGCGAACGCAGAGCCTCCGCTAAGGCGAGCCACGCGATTCCACGACAAAAGTGAACATTAAAATCCGCGCCGGCGACAGCGCAATCGCCGGAACCACGCTACAAAATTAATACAACACGCACGCCGTAACAACGCACCGATAGCCCGAGCGGCCGTGCGATCACGACCGAGACACGACTCGCACACGTGCGCGAGGGCTTTGCGGCTTCCCGGGAAGCCGGTCGTCCGCGAACCTCCACGGCGGGACAGCTAAAACACACGCGGCAGCCGACAGCTGGATGCCTCGACGAGGTCTCGCGCTTGAGGTGGAGAGCCAGCCAAACACCAAGAAGCAAGGTGCGTTCAATCGCCTCGCGGCGGACGCACTCGCACACAAACCTAATGGCTCCACCTCAGAACGCGAGCCGGTCGACACCGACAGCTCGTGGCTTTACACGAAGGTTAGAGGGTTACCTCGACTTCCGCACGGTCCTCCTCCGGGTCCTCGGGTGTCCTCAACTCGCTCCGACGACGCTCGCCAAAGCCGGGCACTCCTTCTGATAGCGGACACGCCGATAGCCGACCGATAGCTCGCACTCGCTCGCTCTTTTCCGCACACGCACGCAGTCGAACGGGTCGCACGCAAAAGCCGAGAGGATCGCGTTCAATGCGCGATCGATGAGCGCTACCCCTCCTACAGGGTGCGCGATATCCTTGCGCCTAGCGGCGCGGCCTATCAGCGGCCGCCCTTATCTAACCGTGACGTCACGGCAGCGCAGTGTTGGGTCTCCGCAGGTGTCGTGCGGTCCCCGTCGGCATCCGACATCCTCGTTGTTCTCGTCGTCCCTGCGGACGACCGCAGCAGAATTTTCCCAGCGACGACTCTTCGCCGCTACATTCCTTAATGGACAGCCGGCATTCGACGGCCCTCGTCCTGGCCGTTCGTCCGCCCCAGCCTGTCCATCAGCTGTGCCATTCGCGAGCCTCCCTTGCGCTTAGCTGTCGCCACGTCTTATCTCCTCCTCTCCGTCGGCGTTTTCCGGTGCGCCGGCCCTGGACGATCGCTCTCTCCTTTCCCGGTCGCTGTCCGTCTCCCTCGCCGCTGCTGGTCCTTCGGCGGCGTTTGTCGAGGTGCCCGCGGTTACATAAAAGAAGCCGCGAATGATTAAATAAAATAACACGCAACGCAATCCCGCTGAAGATTTCGCTCTCTCGTTGAGTGCCCGGCCCGGTCGTTCGCGCCTCCTCGCGCTACGCTTAGGCGGAGGACGAAGTGGCGAGGCAGCTAAAACTGCCACGTCACAATATATATATATATATATAAATGTTCCATTGATTTGGATTCATATTTTAATGTTAATTTTGCAACATAAGCAATGTTTATTTCTATGAATAGATAAAATTAACGGACGGAATTTTTAAGCTCCAGTTATGTGACTTTAATAAATTTTAACACAAATTTATTATCAAAAAGTAAAAATTACGTCTTCATATTTTTTTTTAAACTAGCTGCAACATTTCTATAATAACCAAATACTTTTATTAATAAAAAATTAAAAACTACATATATCGTGCAAATATATTGATAAAATAAAATATTATAAGAAATATAAAAATTACTTATTTCCAATTTTAGCACCTTTGTGTGCCAAGGAGTCAGTCGTGTACTGTGAATTTTTTACACTGACCTGTACTAGTGTACGAGGTGTGTTCAAAAAGTAACGGGAATTTTTTAATTTTGCGAGTTTGGAGAGTCCGACAGTCAAATTTTTTTTTTGTTTATGTTGGTATACATGCCCCTGAAGTATGCTGAAATGTTGAGCTGTATTCATTGTTTACTTTGTCTGTGGCAGCCGCTAAGGTTACACGTGTTTTTATGAGCTCGGCGATTTTCGTTTCTGAAAAAAAATGGATCAAAGAATTTGTATCAAATTTTGCGTAAAAAATAACATAAAGTGTAACAAAGTGTGTGAAATGTTAACATGGGTTTACGGATATGACGTCGAAACTAAGGCTCAATCGTCTCAGTGGAGACATTCTGGCTCGGCAAGACCGAAAAAGGCTCGACAAGTGCGGTCGAACGTGAAAGTTATGCTCACTGTGTTCTTCGATTTTAATGGCATAGTGCATCATGAATTCTTGCCACGAGGTCAAACGATCAATAAGGAGTACTACCTACAAGTTCAACGCCGTTTACGTGAAGCGATCCGAAAAAAACGCCCGAATTTATGGAAAAACAATTCATGGCTTTTGCACCACGATAATGCACCTGCTCACACTTCATTGCTTGTTCGTGAATTTTTGGCCAAAAACAATACTGTAATGATGCCCCAGCCTCCATATTCGCCAGACATGGCTCCGTGTGACTTTTTCCTATTTCCAAAAATAAAGAGAACCTTAAAGAGCCGTTGTTTTACAAGCATAGATGACATTAAAAGCGTATTGCTGAAAGAGCTAAAGGCTATCCCAAAGATCGAGTTTGAGAAGTGTTTCGGGGATTGGAAGAAGCGCTGGCATAAGTGCATAATATCTAATGGTGACTATTTTGAAGGCGACAACATTAATGTAGACGAATAAATAAATATTTTTTTCAAAAAACGAAAATTCCCGGTATTTTTTGAACACACCTCGTATGTACGCAACGTGGGAAATTTTGCTCGGACGCGAGTGACCGCATAACGCTGGTATAAAGGGTTAATATCATGAACAATTTTTTCTTGACATCAAATAAAATAATAATAAAAATTCTCTTTTTTTTAACTGTCTGGTGTAGCTTTGGAAAAGTTTTTTTCTACAATTTTTTTGAAATTTTCCAAGCGGTCACTCGTTCAAGTCATAGCTGCACCAAACGTTACTTGACTTCTGCGAACAGATTCCTAATGATTATCTATGAATACTTTGTGTTAATACATGTATATCACGGATAATTGAAGCATACTATTTATATAAACGTATATAAAATTATAGTATTTTAGTGATTTTTACAAATGCGAAATAGCCTCTGGAATAACTTTTTTGTTATTCGTTTAAATAAGAATACATCTAAAAGAAAGTCAATATGATACATTAATTAAATTAAATATATAAAATTTTTATTTTTTAATTTTAAATAATTATTTCAATTAATGTAAAATAAATATTCAATAAACATTTTTTATATTGTTATTTAAAAAATAATTGTTATGAAATAAATACTAAAATAATGATGAATTAATGTTAATAATAAATATTACTTTAAAACATTAGGTCAAATAATTAATTAATGTGAATTAATATTAAATAATTGTTAAATGTACATATTATGGGAGAATGGGATAAATCCAACCTAAATGCAGTTTTTGCTCTTTATAAGGCACAAATAAAGCTGGATCGTAAAACTGAAGGTACCATTGGAAAGATAATTTAATTTCCTTTACTTTCGCTTCAAACCATTTTGACGCATCTCTCATCTGTGTTGAACTATAACGGAAAATGTAAAAACGGTTTGTTTTACCGGTCCGATTTAGAAATACTGGTTCCAAATAGGACTACCTTCTGGCCCAAATCGGACACTCCCATTTTTATCAACACTTTTAAACAGAGTTTCAAAAGATTATAATGTATTTTGTTTTAGTATTGAATAAAAACTAGAAATTTGACAGTATAAAATAAAAGTTTTATTAAAAAGGAAAACAATTTTGTAACAATATATATGTATAGTTAGACGTCCCGGTCATATTATGATATTGTTATTAGAATTGAAGTAAATAAAATTCAATTATTCCCAGTTTGGTAACTCATAATATCTTATTAATCTAACATTTCAAGGACCAGATCAGATTTGATCGGTTGATCACCAATGCTACGATCAGGTTGCAATTCCTGTCTAAAGTCCAATTTGTACACGAATCTTTTTGAGCTTTGGAACAAATTTTACAATAAACAGCAAAAGTAATCACAAAACATTTGATATTTTTGAATTCTACACTCTTTAATTATCTTAAATCAATTACCTTTCAAAATTTTTACATTTTTTAAATAATAAATTTACAATCTTTTTTCTTTGAAAAATTTTTTACTTTGGCTTAATTTCTGTGTTTATTCTAATGAATGTTACAACAGAGAACTGTCAAAATGCTGTCACATGTTCGGTGTCTTATAAGGACTTTACATTATAAATAGCACGAAAATCTGCTTAACTGTATTAATGTGAATTAAAATGTCCTATTTGGAACATGATTTAGTCTACTCTCTTTTACATTATATACAATATATAATATAAAATGTATAAAATGTATTTTTTTCTAAATTTTTATCTTAAATTAAGAATTAATGTGAAATATATATGTATTTAATATAAAACTAATATTATTTTTACAATAAAGTCATACAATGTTCTTAAATTAAAAATTTATTAAATTAAAAGACGAATTTGTTTGTAACTTAAGACTTTTGAGACACAAAATAATATTTATACGTCTTTAAAAACAGAAACGAAAACGATAGGTGCACATTTTGGATGGACAGATAGAATACGATGGAATATGATAGGATTATTTACTCTTTCTTATTCAGAAAAGGTTTACATTGAAAAAATAAATATTTATAGATAGAAAACGATAGGGGTACATTTTGGACGGACAGATAGAATACGATAAACATATGATAGGATCGCTTACTCTTTTTTATTCAGAACAAGATTATATTGAAAAAAATAAGAAAGTTTGTATAGAAAACGATAGGTATATTGGACGAGCAGATAGAACTTGATAGAATAATATACAATTTTTCATTCAATTAGTGACTATATTAAAAACAAAAGAAATTTTGGATAGCATTGCATAAAATTTTGTTTAAACATTTATTATAAAATACGCAATCTCATTCGTAAAATTCTCATAAAATATGATATATAATTATTCGTAATAATCTTACAGTTTTTTATTTGTTTCGTATGTGAGATATTTTAGTGACGTTACATTATATTTTTATCGATAATATATTAACTCATCTACGAAAATGAACAATCAGAAACACGATAAAAATGTAAAAGAATATTTTTTACTATAAGCGCTTTTTGATTCTTTAATTTAAGATAGCATTGCATAGAGCATTGCTATTACATTGAATTTCTACCGTTGAAACATTAAGCCACTTATGAAAATCAGGAATCAGAAACACGATTAAAAAGGAAAAGAAA
>NW_024105254.1:0-57964 GCF_016802725.1 Solenopsis invicta
GGTCTATCATGTAACATTTTCCCTAGGGCGGAAACGTGAAAAGTGAAAAGTTTCACGTGAACTGCACGATCATGTACGATTCCACGGAATCATGTAACTCACTCATGAGCGGAAATATGAACTTTTTCACGTGAACTTTTTCGCCATCAGCCGTGATGGCGAAAAGGTGAAAATTTAGGGAATTAATAAATTGTATGTATTTTGAAATAAGAATGAAAGTGTGGTAACAGTGTGGCAACAGTTTGAAGTTTGAAGAGGTATTATTGAAGAGGTTAACCTTTTTGATATTGCATTGCGTTAACAGGAAAAGGTAATGTACATACATTAATAAAAATAATGCTTTTGTGATATAATTAGGTTTGATATTTGTATTTGACAAGTTGATATTTTGATAATTATATAGAATGAGTCTTCACCAAATGCAGATAAAAATATATTTTAACTAAGAAATATTGCTATTTATTTATGAATATATTTTTTTACAATTTTTTTATATAATTAAATTTTTTATTTGGAAAAAAAATAACAATTACATATCTTAAAATTTATAAAATATTTTATATTTATTATTTAACTATTTTAACTAGTAGTTACTTTGGATGTAATTATAATGGTAATTATATTGTGTTTTTGTAGTTATAATGGCTGCTGCATGGTGGGTCTTGCAGATTGCCAATGAAGAAGAAAGAAATTTGTTAAAAATTCGAAGGAAACAACTGCGTGATGCATCAAATCCTTTTGAAGTTCCGGACTCGCAGTTTCTTTCTTTATATCGGTAAGTAACAAAATACTTTAACAAAAAATAATAAAGTTAAGAAATTTGGAATAAAAACATATTATAAATACAACTTATATAGATGTAAAAATATATATGTTTTAAAATAAAAATTATTTATATAGAATTTAAAATTTATATACTTTGTATATTATGTATTTTGTCTTATTTAATGAGATAAATATGAAGACATAAAAACTTTTAACATATTTAATCCACAGACTTTCAAAAGATGCTGTAATGATATTGTGTCAAGGTATACAACCTTACGTGCAAAGAGCTGTAAGACCAACAGCAATTCCGTTTGAATTAAAGGTAAAATATGATTAAATAATACAAACAATTATTTATTATATTAAACATAATAAATTTATTATATTAAATGTAATATGTTACAAATTCTAATTTACCTTCTTGACTTTTTTAAATTATTGTAAAAAAATATTTATTATATCTATTTTCTTTTTTATTGTTAAGGTTTTAGCAACATTAAGTTTCTTGAGTTCGGGGTCTTACCAAAAAAGAGTTGGACAAGACTTTTTAAGCTGTATGTGTCAGGCATCTGTTAGTGGAGTACTACATGAAATTATAAATGCAATAAATATTATTATGCCGCAATGGATAAAATTTCCTGTGCAAGCTAATGAAATTGAAGCAATCCAACAACAGTGAGTTATTAAATATTATTTTCTTTAATTTTAAACATTAAAAAACAGTTTTCTATTTATGACTTTTTAAATTATGATTTTTATTAAGATATAAGAACATTTACAACATAAAAAATTTCTTATGTTATACAACCCTTACACTAATGTAATATTGACAATATTACATTTCTGTAAGAGAAAATATTAAAATGATATGATATAAAATATGATATTAAAATAAACTATCATATTTCAGATTCTGGATTAACACCAATTTCCCAGGTGTAATAGGAGCTGTAGATGGTACACATATAGCGATTACGCCACCTGCTAAAATAAGAGAGCATTTATATATAAATAGAAAATTATATCATTCATTAAATGTTATGATAGTAAGTAAAAATTATTTAGTATTTTTTGTATTTTATTCGAGGACGTAATATTATTTCGTTCATAAGTAAAATATGGAAAATGTCGAACGCTCGCGGTAAAATCATCCGTTATTTCTAATCACGTTGATATTTCTAAGAAATATTTTATAGAATATAAAATTTTTAATAAAATAGAACATACATAAAAACACATTTTATATTTTAGGTTAGTGATTATTATGGCAAAATATTAGCTGTATTGGCAAATCATGGAGGTCGGACACATGATGCTAGAGTTTGGAGCTCGTCTCGGTTATCGAGGCACATGTTAAACGAATATGAAAATGGAAGAAGAAATGCATGGTTATTAGGTATAATTTTTACAATTAATATTTATATTAAAATTTATATTAAAAATTTAAAAATTATTTCCAATAAAGTATTAAATTTAAAAATATGAGAAAATTGTGTATATATATATATATATATATATATATATATATATATAATCTTTAAGTATTTTGTATAAATTTTAACTTTAAATTTTATTAAGATTGATATTTTTATTTTCTAAATGTGTTTTCTTTTCTAGGAGATTCTGGCTATCCTTTATTGCCATATTTAATGACTCCAAAATTAAATGAGGCACCAGGATCTCCAGGTGCGTTATATACAGAGGCTCATGTTAGAGCACGATGTTGTATAGAGAGAACAATAGGTGTATTAAAAGGGCGTTGGAGATGTTTGCGAAAAGAAAGAGGCTTACATTATCTTCCAGAATTTGCAGGTACTGTAATTTATTTATATATTTTATAAAAAATATTAAAATTAAATAAATATAAAAAATATTATACATTTATTTTATTTATTTCAGGACTTATAGTAAATGCGACTTGCGTACTCCACAATATTGCAAAACATTATGGCATTGAGGATGTTGAAATATACAGAGAAGATATTGAAGAAGTGAATATTGAAGCAGATGATATGAATGCAAATATGCGTAGAAGAGGAAATGTAGTGCGAGAAACAATAATAGAAAGATATTTTACATAAAAATTGTGTTCTATATTTTCTAATATACTGAATATTTTACATCAGGAGGCGCGGTCACGACTTGGCGCCATAACGATTACATTGCATAAAATAAAAACTAATATCACAATTTTATGCACAGTCTTATCAATTTATGCATCTTGTAACCCAAAACAAAAAAAAATAAAAATATATAAAACAAAAAAATTAAACAAAAAAATAATTCTTTATATTTCACTTATAATAATAAATTTAAACTACGTTGAAAAAAAAATCCTTAATCTCTTATTTATACTAACAAATATATAAACTAAGTTGAAAAAAAAATCCTTAATCATTTATAGTAACAAATATATACTAAGTTGAAAAAAATTATTAATAAGATTAATATCACTTTTTAGTAATACTTTGGTAAATCTGTTTTTCATATTACAGTTTCAGTTTCAGACCATAATTTTAAAGCTTCTTTTATTTTTGATAGTTCGGATAAAATATTCTTTTGCACTTTTAATGCTTTTTTCTTCAATTTAATTTCTTTCCTTTTTAGTTTCAGTTCTGCTTCCTTAATTTCTAATATATTATGTGAAATTTGCATTGAGTTTCCTATAAATGTAAAATGTTCAATTAGAAAAAGTATTATTAGATGTATTAGAAAGACACATATTAACCCTCTGTAAACAAATTTATTTTTTACTGCGTAGTAAGGTCAAAATCATTGAAAGAACATTGTTTTTTTACAGAGTTTTTAGAATCTATAAAATCTGAAAAAATTGTGCTATAAAATATGCTCTTCCTACTTTTGAAATATTATATAGTTGCATAATTTGAAACAATTTTTTATTTTACTTGTACACCGTCTACCAAATAAGTCAAAATAAAAAAAAACAATGAAATCCTCAAAGCCCATTAATTGGTTTGCAAAGAGTTAATATGTAAGATTATTTTATTACATAAATTACCTCGGATTGTATTATTTACTCTGCATGTATTAATTCTTTTTCGTATTTCTGGATTGCACGGTGGTATATTTTCAATCTCTTCTATACTGTTAGTGTTATCTACATTTTCGTTATCTGTAATTATGTGCACATCTTGCCTTGTAATATTTTCTTCTATTGCAGTTTGTTCTAAAATATTAATGGAATTTTCTTCTATATTAATTCCACCTTCTGGTATGTTCTCTAAGCCTGCTGCCTCTGGAGTTAAAAATTCCAAAACTTCCTCTTCAAATATTGAAAAAGCTATTTTAGGAGGTGGACCACCACCAGTCCCTTGCACATAACTGCGCCTTTTCGCTTCTTTTTTTAATATATAGCTTTTTATATCTTTCCATGTCTATAAAAATGTATTAACAAAATTATTTTATAGAATTACTAATAAATAAATAATATTTAATCTTATAATACTAAATAACTTATAATACTAAATAATCTTATAATACTAAAATAAAATTTATATGTTACCTTTGCCCATTCTTTGCCACTTTTTTGAGGGCCGTCAGTATTTGTATTTATGCCTTGTGCAACTTCATCCCACAATTTAGTCTAAAAATGTTATTTGTTAAATAATTTATTTATTTTTTATAATTTCTATAATAGAATAGGGTCTTAATCTTACTAATTTTAAACGGCTCTCATTTTTTCGCTCTATTCTCCCTCTCATTAATTCGGGATTGCGTTTTAAATGGTTTAATAATATTTCTTTTTGTTTTATAGTTACGTTCATAATTAAATATTTTATTATTAGAAAAATTTAGATGAGTTATAAGTATAATCTATAACTTATAGGTTATACGCAGTTATACTGTAAAAGCAGGCACGGTTGGAGAAACAATAACCAATATTTAATTTAATATAAAATAGTTAAAATTTTACTATTACTTTATTAATTTAACTAAATTGGATTAATTTTTACTAAAATTATGGTACAATTCTTTGAGATCCATATTGTTTCACAACTACTATGATTTTGAGAGAATAAATTTTAAGAGAAAATTCTGTTCGTGTAAAATATTTTCATATTTACTTTGCTAGATTTTATTAACAAGAATATCTTTAGTTAAAAACGTTTAGTTAGAAACAGATAAATATTGCAAAATGCTTATTATTCCAGTTACGATGACAGAGCCTCTAAAGATGAATTTTGGAACGCAAACTAAACTTCCGCTCATTATTCATACATAATCGCTGTGCGTGAAAAGATTCACGTGAACTCTCTATGAGTGAAAAATGAAAAATGAAAAGTGAAAAGTGAAACGTGAAAAGTGAAAAGTGAAACGTGAAAAGTTCCACGTGAAATTACATGATTGACCCCCTGAACCTAAAATCCCGTAACCGACACCGAGAAAGTACCAGTACATGGTAATCAAACGTGCATTTGGATATTTAAAAGGACGTTTTCGCCGAATAAAATTTTTTAATGAATACCGACATATGCCTTTTATCACAAATACAGTTGTTTGCGCTTGTATCCTGCACAATTATTGCATTGATGAAAATGATGCATATGATTTTGTGAAATATAATGATAATGATGTAGTAAATGCTAATAATAATGAACCAAATGAAAATATTGATTGGGGAATACAAGTAGATCGTAGAATGCAACTTTTTCGAGAGTTGTTTCCTAACTGATAACAAAATTTCAGAACAAAAATTGCGTACCATCGAACAAATGGAATTGTAAATAATAATATTCTAATAATAATATTCTAATAATGGTTTGTAATATTACTTTATTGCACAATACAGTTTTAAGGTTTTCCAACGGAAATGTTGATCATGAAAATTATGTACTATCAAATTAATTAAATAAAGAAAAGTATTATTTTATTATGTTATTTGTAAATACTTTTCTGTAATACAACTAAGCAAATTATAATTATGCCCTTATGTCTCGTCCGAATGAAAATTAATAACTGTGTAGTCATGGGCGTCCATATAACTTTTTTCAAGGGGGGGCAGAGTGTACATATACTTAGATATAAATATATGTGTGTGTGTGTGTGTGTGTGCGTGTGCGTGTGCGTGTGCGTGCGTGCGTGTGTGTGGTGTACACACACACACACACACACACACACACAATTTTTGTTCACGTGCGAAGGACTAAGGGTTAAAAAATAAATACTTCATTTGATATAAATGAAACGATGAAAAATAATTATTTAGAAAAAGCAAATTTCAAATTTCTTGAATTTTTTGAAAATACGTCTAATACACTTGCTACAAAACTTTCCTTATTATTAAAAACAAATGCCCGATGGATGCTTAACATGCATAGACTATCCAAACGATCTTCACTCATCGTAGATCTGAGCCAAGTTTTTACCCGTCTCAAAGTGCTAAATGATCTTTCAATTGTGCAGGTAGTAGGTGGAAGGCAAATTAAAATTTCCATTGCTTGTGCTATTGCTTTAAAAAATTGGCAGTGTTGCAATAAGTCGAGTATTAATGTCTCATCTGTTATAACGATGTCATTATTATTCCAATAATTATACCATATTTCAGCTTCTGCATTAAAGTTTTCTATGTGATAGAAGTCATTAATTATTTTAATTGTGTCCATAAATTCTTTCTGATTCTTTTTTCTGAGATAATATGGATACAAATTGTAAAGCGAAAACGCAGCATTATTTTGAGAAGAAAATCTAATGAACTGAGAAGAAAATTTAATGAACTTAAGAGAGAATCGAGATAAGGTATGAAAATAGACTTTTTGTAATAATCCATAACAGATTTGGCATCATAATTTGCACGATATGTTTGTTTACCAACTATCCTTGGAATCTTAAATTCTACTTCAAAATGTTGAGCAACTGCTGTTGCAGTTTTAAATATAATGTCGAAAGTGCTATCTAAATCAGACTCTCTATGTCTCCTGAATGTATTTAGTAAAATATTTACATTTTGAACCGAAATCATATCCACAGAAATACCTTGAAGAGCATTAGTCACAGGTTCAAGCATTACAGAGTATTTTGCAATAATTTGCATACATACTATAAAAGAAATTTCTGATGTAGCACTTGACAGTTGCTGTGCTCGAGCTCTAGTAGCACGGTTGACTTCAGCGTTTGTGGGTAAAGAATCGAGAACCTTTTTAATTTCAATAAAATTTTCAGAAAACACTCTAATGCTCTTGTATTTTGCGGACCACCGTGTCTCACATAACATAGGAATGTTACAAATTAAATTCCTTCGAAGAGTACTTTCACGAAAAAATTTGATTACTTCTTTTATGGTGCCAACAGTATTTTGAACGTCACGCACAATATTCAGGTCATTCACCACGAGATTAAGTCTATGAGAAGCACAATGGAAAAATAATGCTTTATTGTGTTTATCTCGAATTAGTCTTTGAACGCCGCCTTTAGTACCAGCCATTGTTGAACATCCATCAAAGCCTAAACCTACTAATTTTGACATATTTATATCATTTCTCTTGCAAAATGAGAGAATTTCTAATGCAATATGCTCTGCATTAAGTTTCTCTAGAGGAACAAAACCGAGAAACTCTTCGCATATCCTGGTTGAAACGCTATCATTATTCTTTTCTACAAATCTGACCCCTATCGACAGCTGCTCGATTCCTGAAATATCTGCATCCGCGAGCAGTGAAAATGCAATGGTGTTTTCGTTATTAATCTTTTCAATAATGTTTTTACGTATGACAAGTCCACAGATATTAAGCAATTCATTTTGTACTCGATGCGAAGTGTATTTTGTTCTTACTGTACAAGTTTTAAAATGTTCTTCCAAAACACTATCACCTGCCTCAATTCTGAATTTCAATAGATCCTAGAAATTTCCTGAGTCTGACTGTTTCCCGCGCAGTGCTAGATCGTGAGTACCACAAAAAACGATACTCGATATTATTGAACGCAGTTTGTCTCTATTTTTCACAATTAACTCGTTATTTGCGTCGTTGAGTTGTAAATCTATTGATTTTTTCTTATTTGTAATAACATCGCTAAATAATTTTGATTTCATTATTGCTTCTTTATGCCATTCCGTTTAAGAATGTTTTTTAGCACTATCGTGAAAATCTTTATATTTAATGAAAGTGATAAATGCTCCCTGAATTCCTCGTTTTATGCTAGGTCTAAATAGTATACAATGTACGCATAAAGCACCTTTTAGTTTTTTGGAGTATGCTAACCACGGATATTGGTATAACCATTCCAAACGAAAACATCTGTTTTGGTTTTCCCCTAGATCATCCTTGAAATTATACGTTTTATCAGGATTCCAAGGATTTGTCAACAAATCATATTTTTCTGCGTCGTTAAGTTTTAAAATATTACTGAGTTCAATGTAGTTACCAATATCATGCAATAATTTATCAGATTCAGACGATTCAGATGTAACATGCTCGGATTTAAGGCTTGTACAAGGCGCTACAAAAGTATCCCGGGTTTCTTTTTCTTTGACAATAATATTTTGGTTCGGTGATTTGTGTCTATCACTTCTGTTGTCATCATTTTTCATGTCACAGCCATGAGATTTTTTGGGTGATGGTAATTCATTTTTATTTGCTGCTGGCCTTTTTGTTTGAAAAAACTTTCTTATATCCATAATAATTTCTGATCTGCAAATAGGAATTACTCTACAGTATATAAGTTTTTCTCTCAAAAACTAAGAATATATGTATATGTTACAGTAAAAGCGTAAAATTCAGCAAGTGTATACACTTACTAGTCGATATATGCATTTATGTAAGATTTTAGCAAAAGTATCAACTAATGTAAGTATAAAAATATCTACTATTCTCAGTAAATGTATTCATTTACTAGACAATGTATACATTTGCTATAACACAATATAGTAGACATATAATGTATGCTTTTACTGGTAATGTGGGCAGCGGCCACGTATTCCTTTTTGGAATGTACATTACCAATGATTAGATACCATTTTCTTTTTTCGATTAGATAGATACTAAGGGCATTCTTCGTTATATGACTAATGATCGGATTTTCCATTACTAAGGAAACTTCCATTTAGATAATCGAACCTTTCAGTTTCAAAGTTTTGTTTTTGATAAAAGGTGATATCATTCGAAAGAATGCAACGAAAGAAGAAAATGCGTATTAGCATCACCATATAAATATAGGCATCAGGAACCGCAGCGGCAGTTCTTCGTTATTCGTCAAAGTGAAAACTCTGTATCTTTAATTGTAAACTACAATTAAGACATTATTGTAAAAGAAAAAAGAAATAAATTCTTTTTTTGAAATAATAAACTTGGCGAATCTTACAGTAAAAGTTTAAATTTCGTTGCTTGTAAATACATTTACTTATCAAATTAATAGGTATATACATTGAGATTGACTAGTAAGTGCATACATCCACCGAATTAGCACATTTACTGTAACATATATAAATTCTAAGTAAATGTCTACAGGTAATAATATAAACTTATGTATACTTACATATAAATACACTTTTGTGTTTCATAGAGTGCCACTATTTTTATTGCATGAAAAACGTAGTATGAAAGTCTAATGTAAAATAGCACAAGGCCGAATTTATATATACGGAGGCACTGGGATAATATCAAATTTGAATTCCTAAAAGTATCAAGGTGAACACTGTCACTGTGTAGGAACGACTAAAATGTTTCATCGAAATGCTGGAAGCAACGATGAAACAAGTGATGATCGCTCTTGACACTCTGCACTGTTTCGAGCTCGAGGTTTCCGTAAAGAGAAACGCTATCGACTTCCAGAAGAAAAAATATCAATGAGTTCGCTCGTTCTTAAAACGGAAGCAGTTCCCGTGGATATAAAATGTTTCAATGCCAAAATAATATATAAAATATCTTGTTAACTAATGATTTTTCGATAATTCTACCTTAATACTTTTGTATGCAGAATAATCAGAAGAATCATACTTCATACTATGTAAAAAAATTATATAATTCCATTTAAAAAATGGCGATGACCTCCATGTGACCTTAAAAAGTAGAATTAAAAAAAAAATTAATTTTACCATTATTTGTCCCCCTCCAAACCTTACAACTTTTGTACATGAAACATTTTTCTAAAATGTATTGTTTGCAAGATATTCCACCTGTTACGTTTGAAATTTTTAATACCCTGTATACCAGGCATGGCCCACAAACTATAGCTCGAGCTTCTCCGCTTCCCCTTCCACACGCGCGAGTCACGTGCACATACTGTAGCATAGTAGGAACCGAGAGCGGTCGTATGGAGGGGATAGGTGGATCGCGGAGTCAGAAGGAAAGACGGGAAGAAGCAACCGTGCGAAGAGGGAGCATGTTCTCCTCCTCGCATGCTTCGTGGGCGCCCACGGGGCCATGCCTGCTGTATACCATATATTATTTTTAAACAAATATTTACGTATATTTTTATTTTTAATTAATTTGTAAATTACAAACAAAAATTATTTGGTTGGTAATTATAAAATCATTCTAAATTCAAAAATTAAAATATGAAAATCCAGGGGGGGGGCATATGCCCCCCTTTGCCCCCTCTCATGGGCGCCCATGTGTGTAGTCGTGCCCCTGCACGCGCCCGGACAACAGCATTCAAAAAACACTTTGAAAACAAAATGAGTGGCGCGCCTAGTACGCCCTAGGCGCTGCGCGCGCTTTGCCATTTCATTGTGTTCTGTTCGCTTACCGAAGACAACAGCTTGTGGTTTCTTCTTCGAGTTGACGATGTCTGAGCTTAAAAAGAAAAGTTCGAGGCATCACAGGGATAATGCTCGGAACGATCCCAAGATCGCTCGCGAAATCGCAAAAGATCGCACTCGCGAGACCAACGACGAAAGAAAAGATAGCGGTTTTCAGGATCGTCGGCGGATAGACAGTTGTCGAGGGAATCTCCTGCTTACAGATCTCGTTCTACAGAGAAAGCGATGGAGCTGCTAGACCAGGTGCGCAAATTTTTTTCTCGCCGAGGAGGCGAATTGAGCCCGCACTCGCGCAATCAACCTTTTGAGGTTAGATTATCAGCGGAGGTAGCCCGTCAATCCTTTAAGGATTCGTCAGCGATCTCAATGGCTACGCCTTTTGCCTCAGAGCACGGCAGAACCGACGGTCGCACAAGCTGACCGGGCCGTTGTACCAGGTATGTCCTCTTGTTGACCCAGGCTTTGAGGTTATCTCTGGCAAAGAGAGGACATAAGCGACGGTTTTCTTCTGCCTCTTCTTATTTTTTCAGCCTCACCAGTGGCCATACAGATACGGGAGGATGAAATTCGGCCTACTAATAACATAGTCGAGGAATCACCTCTCAACGACCTCTCAGAAGCACAAGACGCTATTCTAACTTCTGAATCACATTCCTTTGCCAACGAGTTATTTGGAGAGGCCCAGGCTCCTGCAGCATCATCCTCTTGGAACCCAATCGTTTTAAATTCAATTCAAACGGAAGCTCGGAAGGCTTAAGGGACGACTTACGCAACACTCCTGACCAAGTTCGAGACAAAGGACGATCTAGCAGCTTTGGCCCCACTTAAGCTCAACAAGGAGCTGGCAGCGGTATTATCTCCTTCGGTCATTAAACGTGACCAAGCGCTGTCCCAAGCACAGGTGGGTGCCTGTTTTAATGCTTTCGGCTCTGGCATATCACTTCTATTAAAGCCAGAGGCCGTATGTGACCTCAGCAGCGAGGCAAGATCAGTATTAACGCTTTTCGCAGAAGGGGTCCATTTGCTAGCTGATCACCATTATCGCCTCTCTCTAGCCAGACGGGCTTTTACTAAACCCTCTCTAAATATTGTTGGTAAAAACGCGGCGGACGCAGCCCCGATCGACGAATTCTTATTCGGTTAAAACTTTGCGGAGACACTTAAAGCGGCTCAAACCTGTGAGAAAACAAGTCGAGAAGTAGCGAAATCCACATCGCAGGTAGGAAAAAAGACTCTGCAACCGATGCGCCAGATACCTCAGCAGTGAAATCAACCCCGTTTGACCAGACTTCCTCCGGGAAACAGTCGGGCTCTTGTTCGTCCGTCGTCGGCTCGTCGACCAGGAGCTTCTTACTACAAGAGCCGCCACAGTCGTCACAGCCGCCACTACCGCTCCTAGTCTCGATCTCGGCCTCGACACCATCATTGAACGACGTAAGAACAGCGGGTCGCCTATCTAATTACTATGCTCAAAGGTCGGAAATCACAAATGATCCTCTAGTTTTACAGGCAATACAAGGCTATAATATTCCTTTTATCTCCCTGCCACCCGCAAGAGCCCACTTTACGCAACCAGAGTTCCCTCAATCCGATACTATTTGTTGCAATAACGAAATAGAGCGCCTGCGGCTTAAGGGAGCCATAGTTCCGGTAAAGCCCTGCAAGGATCAATTTTTAAATTCCTTTTTTCTTATAGAAAAGCCATCAAGTGGTAAAAGATTTATTTTAAATTTACGAGATTTAAATAAGTACATAAAACCACCACACTTTAAACTAGAGGATTGGCGGACTGTAATTAGACTTATGCTCTCAGGTATGCAGATGCCCACATAGCACGTAATATTTCTGTGATATCACAGAATCATTGCAATATTACAGAAATATTACATATTACTGTGAAATATCACAGAAATATTACTGTGATATTACACAGTGATAATGACAATGAAATATTCCACTGATATCACAGAAATATCACAGAAATATTATTGTGATATTATACAGTGATAATAACATTAAAATATTCCAATGATATCATTGCAATATATTGTTGCAATATTTAATTTCAAAGAACAAGGTAATGTCAAACCACGTTTTTATTATGTCTTATTAATGCAACGTCAGTATCTCTTTGATTAATTTCGATATTTTTAGTATCCTTAATATTCTTGGTAATTTCGGTATCATATAGAAGAAATCAACTTACAAATAAAATAATTATGTCTTTGCTCTTTCGTGGAATAAAAGTAAATGTTAAGAAAAAAAATTAATTAACTTTATTATTAGTTTAGATATTTACTTAGTTTATTCCTTAAACTGTATATATGTATAAACTATAATGTACGCTCTTCTATGTAATCTATCAATTTAATTGTTGCTTTACAATTCGATCAATAATGATTTTATTAAAAAATTACAGAAAAACCTTTGTATTTATCTTATTGTCATTTATAATTTTTACAGGAGCACAAAATTGATTTTAATTTTAAAAAATTTTTATCATGAGGAATTTAAAAAAGAAATGTTTACAAAAAGTTTTGTTAATACACATTTATTATTCACTTGGCAATAAATATTTCAAAGTATATTAAGAAGTTTTTAAAAAAATATACATTTTTACGTCATTTAATATTTACTGCTCGGTACATTATTTTGTGAAATAGTTTATTCATTAATATTGATTAGACTATTATACACCACAGTAAAAGGTTTTTCAAGTTAATTAAAATATTAAATTTCCAACAAATTTTTCTTTAGATTTCACTTTTTTTCAACTCTATTAAAAAATATGATTATATATATTCTATCATTAATTAGGTATTTTACAATGTTCATTAATTATATGTATGTATATAATGTTGCGGCTCGGTCACCGACCGTCACAACATACGACGAAACAACCGAGCGCGTACACAGCCGCTATGCGGTCCCGCCGTGTGTATAAGACTCCACGCAAACAAGTGAGTGCTGGCACCACCGCTAGGTGGCCGCGCCGCTGGAGACCTTCTCGTGAGTCAAGTGCAGCCTCAGGTGTTATATCTAGACGCCACTGCGGCCGACCGGGCCGACTCACCACGACTCACTAGCTCACACTTCAGTGAGATTTTGAAGAAAATTGTTGCTTGTTGTAATTTGGAAACGAATACTTGTTCTAATTTTTTTCCAATGTAACGTCCCTTGAAAAAAAAGTTGATAAACTTGTTTCAATAAACTGATTACTGATCAGTAACTGATGATGTTTTATCAGTTAACTGACGAAATATAACCAGTTACTGATCAGTAATCAGTTTATTGAAACAAGTTTATCAATTTTTTTTTAAGGGGTACGTGTGGAACGCTGTTTCATATAAAATTTTATATTTTTACATGTAAATAATATTTTGTATTGTTATTTAATCTTGAACATAAATTAAAATTATAATTCAAATTGAATCTTTTTTAACAAAAATGAAAAAGGATACAAGAGACTCTTTTTGTAAATTAAACATTTATTACGTTTACATTATTGTATTTTATTTTAATAAATATAATTAATTTTTTTATGTTTAATATATATTACATGTAACAATATGAAAATAATATTAAGAATAACAATAAAAATAAAATAAATTGAAATAATTTATTTATTTAATTTTTTGCAATATTATTTAAATATCACATAAACATCACAGAAATATTGTGAAATATCACAGTAATATTACTATGAAATATCACAGTAATATTACTGTGATGCGTTTTCGCGGACATTTTGATATTACTGTGATATCACAGTAATATTTCGTGATATTTCTGCAATATTTCATTTGTAATATTGCAATGTAAAAGTGATATTGCTATGATATCACTGCAATATTACGTGCTATGTGGGTGGCCACTATTGACCTTGAAGACGCCTATTTAATAGTTCCAATTTGCAAGGAACATAGAAAATTTCTTAGGTTTCAATGGTGTGACACAACTTATGAATTCACGGCATTACCTTTTGGCCTTTCTACTGCGCCCTATATTTTTACCAAGATTCTCCGGCCGGTGATCTCTTTTTTTGTGTAATAAAGGCTATCAGTCTGTTGTCTACTTAGACGATTTTCTTCTTCTAGGTTTATCCAGTGTTGAATGTCGATCTAATGTTATCTTTTCTATAAATTTCCTTCAATCTTTAGGATTTGTAATCGATTTCTCTAAATCTTTCCTAGAATCATCTTCGAGACGCAAATACTTAGGATTTATGTTTGACTCTAACGAACAATCTATCTCGATTCCTCCGGACAGTCGAGCAAAATTATTAAGCCTGACAAAAATCCTGGCTCGCAAATCAAAATGTTCTATAAGAGAATTCGCCAGTTTAATTGGCTCACTCATCTCGGTCTGTCCAGCAGTTCAACACGGTCTGTCCAGCAGTTCAATACGGTCTTCTGTATACAAAAGCGATGGAAAGAGTAAAATTTTTGGCCCTTATAGAGAGTGGAGGCGACTATTCAGCGCCCATGGATATTCCTCTATTTCTTCAGGAAGACTTTGCCTGGTGGATTAATATTTTTTCTAACTTACATTAGTCTAATAAAATTCGTTCAGGTAATTTCAGTCGTGAGATCTTTTCAGACGCTTCAATGAGCGGTTGGGGCGCATACTGCGGTGAGAAACGTACGCATGGATGGTGGTCCGACTCGGATAAATCCGTACATATCAACACTCTAGAGCTCAAGGCAGCTTTTAACGGCTTACGATGCTTTGCAACTGATTTCCGTGATTGTGATATCCTCCTGAGGATAGACAATATAACCGCCTTAGCCTATATTAATAGGTTCGGATCCATCCAATTTCTCCACCTTTCAGCTATATTAAGACAAATATGGCACTGGTGTGAAGAGCGAAATATCTTTATTTTCGTCTCCTACATAGCGTCTTTGGATAATATTATCGCAGACGCTGAATCTCGAACCGTAGACCCGAACACGGAGTGGTCTTTGTCCCAGACGGCATTTAGCCGCATTTCTAAGATCTTCGGGCCTTTTCAAATAGACCTTTTTGCATCTTCGATCAATAACAAGTGCGATGTTTACGTATCTTGGTTTCCAGATCCCAGTTTAATTGCCATAGATGCTTTTACCCTCCCAGAGGAGGAGTTAGATTTTTATGCGTTTCCTCCGTTTATGTTGCCTCGAGTCTTGAGGAAGATAGTAGACGATGGAGCAACGGGCACCATAGTGGTGCCCTGGTGGCCTTCGCAGGCCTGGTTCCCGCTGTTCAATCGTCTCCTGATATCAGAGCCCTTGATTCTCGCTCCTAATCGCGCTCTTCTCTCATCTCCTTTCAGGGATCACTATCCAGCGTGGGAAACACTTTCCCTGGGGGTCGGGAGGTTATCTGGGAAGCATTCAAGAATCGCTTAGCACCCCCAGCAGCTCTTCCAGCTCTACTTGCTTCTCTATCAAATGCGACAATTAAGCAATACTCGGGTTCTCTACGCTCTTGGTGGAACTTTTGCCAGCATCACCAGCTACCTTTATACTCTGCAACCGTCCCACAAATGTTGGATTTTTTAGCACACAGCTAGAGTTTCGTCCTATTCGAGCTTAAATACCATGAGATCTGCAGTTTCATTGATCTCTAACAACGAGATCCGCAATCATCCTATGATTAGACGCTTCTGCAAAGGGATTGCAGCACTGAAACCACCGCGACCGCGGTATGACTATGTATGGGACCCGGCACCAGTAATATCTAAGTTGGCAGCCATCTATCCATATGATTCAGCTTGTCTAAAGGTCATCTCCAAGAAGTTGGTTCTTCTTTTAGCTTTTGCAACGGGCCACAGAGCTCAAACGCTCGCTTCCCTAAGAGTGTCACAGATTTCGGTGAAGGAAAAGTTAATTATCCGGATCCCAGACCGGATTAAGACATCGGCTCCAGGTCGCCTTTAGCCACTTTTCTCTTTCTCTCAATGATCATGAAAATCTCTGCATAGTTCGGCCATGGAATGCTATGGAGAGAACAAAAAAATTACGACCATCTACATGCGATTCTTTGTTTATCACCTTAACGAAACCCTTCAGGGCAGTTACGTCGCAAACAATAGGACGCTGGATTAAACAGAGCTTAGAAGAATGTGATATTGATACCTCAATTTTCTCAGCTCATAGCACCAGACACGCTTCAACGTCCCGAGCCGCGGAAAAAGGAATATCATTAGATTTAATTAAGCGTGCCGCGGGCTGGACTGGAGAATCCCGAGTATTTGTTAACTTTTATAAGAGACCTATGGTAGACTTCGAAGCGTTTAGCAACGCAGTCCTCTCTCTATAGAGTGAGTTTTTTTATCTAGATTATAGCGCATTTTCCTTATATATGTACTTTTTTTGCTTATCTCATGATATATATATCACTATTGGTTTTCAATATTTGATTTTACATTCTAACTTGTAACATCTTTTTATGTTTTATATAAGTTTAGAAAAATTTAAAAATACAGCTAGTTTCTTCACCAGATTTAATTCCGGCGTCAGAGACAAATTCTTTCTAAGGCAAATCACCGCTTTAAACAACTACACAGTTATTAATTTTCATCCGGACGAGACATAAGGCATAACTGTTAGATTGAACGAACTTACCTGTGAAGTTCGATCCTAATTATGCCCGTTGTCTCGTCCGGATGGACTCCCCACCCTTAAATCTCCCTTCCCTAGATCTAGTGATTTGCCTCATTATTTGAACTCATGAGATGGCAAGGCGCGCGCAGCGCCTAGGACGTACTAGGCGCGCCACCCATTTTGTTTTCAAAGTGTTTTTTGAATGCTGTTGTCCGGGCGCGTGCAGGGGCACGACTACACCAGTTATTAATTTTCATCCGGACAAGACAACGGGCATAATTAGGATCGAACTTCACAGGTAAGTTCGTTCAATCTAACAATTAAACGCATTTAACATTAAAATTTATATAATATTTCCAACACTTTTTCTTTGGCTAACACAGTTTGGTTTTTCAAATTAAAACATCTTTTAAATATTTGAAATATAATAATTTCTTAATAACATAAAAAGAACTTAATCCAGTGGTTTTAACCTATATTTAAAAAATGTTTATTTAAAAAGGTTTCTAAAAAATGTTTAAAAATACTTCTAATTGAGGTATCGATACTCCTTCAACTGGATACTTCTCAATTAATCTGATGAATCAGATTCGGAATACTTGTTTGAAGATGTATTACCCGCGTTTTTTTTAAAGTATGCACGTAAAAGTTTATACTTTTCCTTTTCAAGGTTTAATATTTCATGTCTCTTTTCTTTATCCTTTATTTTATTATTCGCGATAGTTTTTTTCTGTTGTAGTTCTTTTTCTTTCAGTTTAATTTGCCTTTTCCTTAATTGTAAACAATTCTTCTTTTTTTTTTTAATCATGTCCATACCGTTTCTCTTTTTCAATTTCTTTTTTGACTTTATCTTGCAAATGCTGCTGCCACTGCTTTCCGAGTTCAATTTTACTTTTAGCGAGGTTTGAACCAGTTCCGTGTTTTAAGCGTTTTTCGTCTCGTAACTTTTCTAACGTCTCTGCCTGCACTGTTGACGCTTTTAGTAACCTGCTCATTTGCTGCTATATTAGACGGGTATATCTTTTGAAGAACTTTATTTTGTACATTTTTTATTTTAAAATGAGATTCAGGTAGCTCCTTTTTTTTCCTCTATCTTCAGTTGGTTCCTTAGTAGCAGTCATGCTATTTTTTTTATTCTTGGATGTAGAAACGGAACATAATTTTGATGAAACAGTGTAAGCCGGCTCAGCAGTATTTTTATTATTTCTCAAAATTTTGTCGAGTTGGTCAAACCACTGAAATTCAGTAGTACCTCTTCCAGTCTTATTATTGCTATCGACACATTCTTTGTACCGTTTTGTTAAGGCGTTTATTTTCCATCTTACTTGCTGTGGTGACATCTGTAATATGAAGTAACAACAATTTAAAAATTATAACAATTAACTAATGTATACATTTTGAAAATAAACTCTTTCAAAAGTAGCTGTTTGTTAGAAACAAGCGAATAAATATTATAACTATTTTTCGGAAATGGAACGCAGGAAAAGATGAGAAATAATCACAATATAAAAAATTTTATTATAATATTTAATAATAATAATGAATAAGAAAAGGATAGAACAATCTTTAGCTTTCTTCGCATAACGTTTACAATAAATTAAAAAGAAGGAAAGAGAGATAGACACATGGAATGTAAAGTAAAAAAATAATGAAAGACACAAAAAAAAAACGAATGAGAAACAGAGAGACAGAGACAATAAATAAAAGATAAAATGAGAGATAGAGATTTCGTTAAGTGAAAAGAAACTATCTGAATGATTTAAAAACAATTTAAATAATAGTTGAAAATGTCTGTAAGATATTATTAATCTTCAGACGAACTCTTTAAACAATAAATGTTAGTAAGATTTTTAAAACTCTTCTAACGAACAATTGTATACTTTAATGTGTCTGTAAGATCGTTATCTTCAGACGAACGAATAAGATGAAGAAAATGTCTGTCGGACTTATGTGGTCCTCAGACGAACGACTGACCTGACTCAAGAATCGTAACAAGAGCTTCTTCGTAGTACTACGAGAATTTCCCTTCCTATTTGAGAATAGCGTGCACGCAAGAAAGAATCTCACTATGAAAGTAACGAAAAAGGATCGTATTTGATCCCCCTGCCATGAGAATCATCGATCGAAAGAGAAGATTGTAAACAAACAAAGTTGCTAAGTGAGGGTTGCTAGGCGAGTTATCCACACCGTCGTCGGAGTGAACTAAGCGTCTCCTTAATCATTCACACATTGCTGAGCGTTTTAGCGCTCTTTTTGAACACTGTTATTTTAAAATACATTTAGAAATTTACATACATTAAGAAATTTTAATACATAATTTTGTAATAATATTGGTATTACTTGGCGATCTCAATTTATAATAAAAACGAACTATATATAATTAAAGATAACTGAACATTTATTTTAGATGGTTATAATTAGACTTGGAAAAGATAAATATGTCGTGCTTGAATTATATATGTTACGCACACGCACGCACGCGCGCGCGCGCGCGCGCGCGCACACACACACACACACACACACACACACACACACACATTTATATATATAAAATAAATTTTTCAATCTTACCTCAATTTGGAAATCTTTTAGACCATCTGCGATAGCTATCCATATTTTCGTTTTCTTTTTGGGATGATCCAACATGCCCATTTTCGACTCATACAATGCCAGCAACGCTAATGCAGCTTCGTTCGTCCAAATCACAGCTGTATACATTTAATATATAACAATACATAAATATATACATATATGCTTATAAAATTTCCATCATATGGCAAAACACTTTCTATTTGAGTTAATCATAATGGTTTTACCTGCTTCCTTATTCTTTACTGTAGGTTGTTTTACATAATTTAAATCCTGCTCTTCATTCATGTTCTCTTCTATGCCGATGGAATCTATCATGAAACCTTTTTCTGAAGAGTCATCACTATACACTGCAATAAATTAAAGTAAATTATATCTAAGACTGGTTATTTCATTCCCGGCTACATTTTTTTATTACCCGAGATGCACATGTTGGCCAATATAGTAGACGAATGTTAAAGACTTAGGGCAATGTTAAATAAATTGAATTGTATAGGTTTCTGTTTTTAGCATGTTTTGAGCATAAAAGTTATTCTTTTAAAAAAATGTTTTATTTTTACCAATTTCAAAGAACACGAACGGAATTAATGCCAGATTTTATTATTCAACTCCGATGAATCCGCTATTTCAATTAACCAAGGAAAATGATCTCTGACTTCAATGATAAATTATTTCAAGAAGAATTTCTTTTCCATCGAAACAGGCGTGGAATTTTACATTATCCAACGTAGGAATAACTTCTTTACAATGCCGACAAAAGAATAAACCTGCAAATTAATTCGATGAAATACAAATAATGGATACGAATGCATTGTTTCTTAATCTTATACAATTCCTTGAATAAAAATTATGAATATTGATTACCATCTAAGAGTTCTGGGTCCGGTACGTAATTCGAACACGAAGACATTGTAAAAATATAAGTCCAGCGTGCTAATTCTTCAAGATGTAACATGTAAAGAAACGAACATAAATGAAAGATTTAAACTATTTTTTGTATGTTAAGCAAAACTAAACATGATTAAAGTGTATCAGTAACACACTTGAAAAAATAATTTTTTTGCCTAATGTGTTGACTCTATTGATGGCTGACATGGCCAAATTTAAGATCGAGCTGTGTTTTGCAGTGTCACTCTGTGTCTCTCTGTGTCATAGTTGGAAAGCACCAATGTAGACACTGTAAAGACAGTGTCGCTTGTGTCTCTTGTTGGAAAGCACCCATTATGTTTCAAATACATTCAACTGGACACGATACATTCAAAGTTTTCAAAAAAAACCTTATTATCTTATTTAAATTTCGAAAAAATATTGACTATCAGAAATTACTTCGACTGTCGCAAAACACATTTTTCACTACTACGACATTAATATGATGCCGTTACCAACAAAACTTTGTTAGCAACATTGTTACATTAGGACGTGTTTACAGCGTTTAAAGTAAATTTTTAATATGTACCCATAAAAAGATATTTCCAATTATCGAATTACCCCGTCTAACGATTTACCCCGGTTTCCCCTATACATTTTTTATCTAACTTTAATACTTTAGTCGTTATAGTAGAAAGAGTGTTTTAAAATAATTTTTTTATTTCTAGTAGTTTTGCGTGAAAGGCAAAGCCCCTCCCCCGCACCCCCTTCCCATATTTTTTCTAACCTAACCCAGCTTGTCTCAGTCGGTTTACTAAGACGGGGTGGGTGCGGGAGGGGGCGGGCCATAATTTCAAATCTAATATCGCAACATCAATTAGATATCCTTGACCAAATTACAACTAAAATAGGGTTAGGCTGGGTTAGGAAAAATACGGGGTGGGGATGCAGAGGGAGGGGCTCCGCTCCTCCCCTGCCCACGCGTTCTCTATATGGGTTTTCGACGCAAAACAGTTTTTCTACAATAACAACTAAAGTATTGAAATTAGGTAAAATATGTATATGACCTTTTTTATAGAGCTTATTATTTGCTTCATTTTTTGTTTGACACATTTTTTCGTAAAATAAATATTTTCTGAAATAAGTAAGAAAAACTGTTTTTTCTTTCTGTAATAATATTTTTTTAATAAAAAGTGAGCATTACTTAATATCTTTTGTATGTCACTCAGTATCTTCCCATACATATGATAACGTATGTCAAGGTCAAGGTCGTCAGAGACTGCTCCCCTAATGTGCACTTTTACCAACAATTCTTTTCTTTCAAGAGCGATGCATGGGAAACGAGCAACGAAAATTCATCCCCTCTCCAGAAGAAACTCGATTCAAGTTTTCCACCGCACGGTAGCACACTGAGTGTGCTATAAACTTTCAAAAACGGGGTGAGGAAAATCTGAAGAAGCAGACGACCGGTTAAGCAAAGCGGCTGTTAAGATTTTTACATAAACAAAAAGAAATGTTAAACAATGATCTTCTACAGATCAAGTCATCTACTTTAGCCGGGGAAGTAAAGGGGAACTGGTCCTCCACTTAACGTAGTTGCTCGGCACCGGACACGTGCAAGCTTTGCAAGAAAGAATTAGAGATAAGAATGAAGGCCACTTGTGCTCTCAGTAAACATAAAAATCGGCGCGCGTGGTACCGTAATTGAACGAAAAGATTGTCTCCGAGGTTTGCCGGGCCGGTCGCTTTCGTCAACTCAATGAATATTAAAATTAAATTATGAGTCTTCTTGAAAACACGGTGATTTCTAGCACCAGACATGAGTGGGCCGCGTCGGCGAACGCCGGGGATATGAAAGGCCGAATTCACACGGCCACAATTATCTTAAAAATCATTTAACAGATTTTCTAATAAAGATGGAGCAATTACTTTTTTTTTTACTAAAAGTGAACACTTAGTTTTATGAAGTTTAACAGAATTATTGGATATACGACTATACAATTCTGAAAGATGATTAATATTTCGTACCGATGAATAAAGTTCAATATCGAGAGCTAGCAGCAATTCATTTCTTTTTCCTTTACTTGAATGAATAACAACATGCCCTCTTGATGTTAATTTCTGTTGATCTTTATCCGAATTAAGACTCTTCATATTATTTTTATACATTACGCTTTCAATATGTCTTATAAGATCACTTTTATGTGATTTTATGCATAATTTACATACTTTGCAATAAGCATCGTAAAAATTATTTTTATCTTGAGTGGCGTCGACCATCCAACCTGAAATAAAAAATAAAAATTTATAAGTAATAAACAAAATATAATAAAACTCTGAAGACTAAGATCATGAAACTAAATAAGCTACCACAGGCGCGTTTTACTTAACGCTCGCAACGATCGCAAGCATCATTTGTCCTTGTTTAATATTTGGCAAATAACAAGACGATTCCATGAGCGTTGCGAGCGTTCAGTGGAACGCGTTCCAAGAGGCAGCATCAGTTAGACGAATGTATACATTAATTTATGATCCAAATTTGGCACCAAAATGTTTACATTTTGTGGATAAATTAATGTATACACACGTCCAACTGATATTGTCAATAGCTTTTTTTAATTTCAAGGAATTATAAAATTGTAAAAATTATTTAAACAAATTAACACTGTTAATTTTAAGAGAAATGCTTACTCTGTGATCAGACTTTTTTTCCCATTTGGGATTAAAATGTCTTATTCTTGAAATTTTTTTTGGCATACTGCTACAATAAAAAACACAATAAAATTAAACTGTTTCTACTAATATAATCTTTCTAGTTATATTCAAATCTTTATTCTTAATATAATCTTAATGCAAGGTATTATATTTACTTTTATTTATTAAATCCATATATATATTCCGAGACTTCTATAAAATTAGCTGAAGAAAATTATTGAACAGTTTTGAAGTTGAATAATTGAAGCACATTTGCTAATATACATATATCCTGTTATCATGATGCAAATATACAGCCACTAATTTTCTCTGCAATAATAAATGATATATTTATTGTTACAGCCGGAAGATTCCACAATTTCTCTTTTCGCATCTCCCATTTAATAAATGAAATATAAAACAAAGGGAGGAGATTGTTCCTGAAGTTTATAATTCCATGATTTCCCTTTTTACAAATAATCTCTTGGTTATTATAAGAAAAACTTAAACATTGTTCCTGAAAGATAATTCTCAAATATTACATCCGGAGCAATAAGTTGTTAAATAAAAGCATAAAAGGAAAAATCGTGCGATAATGGAATTACGAGCAATATTTGCTCATTCTAACACTGATCCATAAGAACAAATAAAGCCAGGACCTCGGCCAGGACTTTAGAGAAAAGAAAACAATCTAAATGTTAGTTTATAAAAATTAAAAATACATTTAAGGTTTATATGTAAAATAATATTATAATACTGAAATCTAGACTTGACTGTAGTTAATAATTTTTTACTTACTTATACGTGTAATTACTCTTAAACAGTCTAGTTTAAATTACTATTGTTATATTAATTACAAATTTACTTAAAAAGTAACTTTCATACTTTGATATCTTTTTTGTTGTTCCAAAAAAAAAAAAGATTTTTTTTGTTAAATAATAAGGTACATTTTCTTAATATTTATTGCGTAGAAAATAAATCTTTCAATTTATTTAAAAAAAATTTATTACATATTTAAAAGTTTATATATATATATATATATATATATATATATATATATATATATAAAGATTTCTTTATTTTGTAATGCATTTTATAGTTTAAAATATATTTTTTAAATAAATATACATACTTTGTTAGTGCAAATGTATTGTCTATGTGCATACAATTTTGGGTTAAGTTCTAAACGGGCTACGCAACGACGAGATGCTCTTTACTCAATTAACGACTTTCTGAAGGATGGATACAGTATCAATGTATCGACTGCTTCTTCGTAAAATTTTGTGACTTTATTCTGATCAATCACTCTGGTTCTGAGCCCAAGGTGAACAGTGTCTATGTCTTGTTAATATCTATTCGAGATTTATAGAGAAGACCGCGCTCCGTGCAGTAGCGAGATCCTTTGTCTCCTAAATTGTCAGGAGAGGCAAACGCGGAGAGTCTCAAAATGCACGGAAATGACCAATCAATTCGTACTTAAAATGATTGTTGGAAAGATAATATAAGACGAGCAAAACAGTATAAACACAGAATTGTCAATATCATAATAATTTAACACAAAGTAAGAACTCTTGAAATAATAATACGAAACATATTATTTTTTAAAAATGAAACATATACAAGAGAAAGTAGAGTAAATCTATCGACATTGTCGATGGGTAAATCGGACTGTGTTCCAAATGGAACCTTTTCAATTTAAATGAATACAATTAAGCAGATTTACGTGCTATTTATAATGTAAGGTCCTTATAAGACACGGAACATAAAACAGTAGTTTGACAGTTCCCATAACATTCATAGAATAGACACAAATATGTATTTTCAGCCATTGTGCAAAAATTAAAAAAAAATTTATATTGATTTTTACGATCGGCCTTATACAGAGCAAAAACTGCAAATATTAAAGATCCAATTTAACCACCCTCCTTTACTTTTTGAAAGTAAATTAACTTAATTTAAAAAACAATTTTTTCATTAACTATTTTATACATCAACTTTTTTTATTTACAAAAATGTTTTAAACAATTTTCTTGCAAATATATTATACAAAATAATTATTTTTTTATTTATATTTATTTTTTTAAACTTTTTTTTTCAGTTGAGAAGAAAAAGGTATTATGGTTTCTATGGTCATGATGGTTACTTTTGTTATCTCAGTTATTAGGTGACAAAGTCTAACAATTACTGTTGAAATTATTTATTTAGCAGGCCGCCGCTTTTTAGTGGCGCCAATACACAATAGCTAACAGTTGTTATAAGGCATTTGTACTTTTGAATACTTCTAAACTTTTTTAAAGTATATTTAATTACACAAACTTCCTCATTGTTTTTAAACTTGATCGTATTATCACACAATGTATGTACACTTAAATGTTTCTTCGTTATTTAATTTTTGATTTGGCTGTACACACTTCGAGTTGTGTAAAGTTAAACAATAATATGGGATTTTTTGTAATATGGTTTTTTATACAAAATTTTTATATTAAAATATTTTTTGGATAAATAGATTGTTATTCTAAAAGTCAGTGTTCAAAAACATCAGATTGAGATGTCATTTTATGTTTATTGTTTAATGTTAAACAGGGAAAAAAGAATATTTCTAATAATATTTCTATAGTCTTTAAACGCAAGAAAATTTTAAATCAGGAAAATTCTGAATAATAAAAAATTTAAAATATATAAATTTTGAACAAAATAATCTTTTCTTTAAAACTAAAACAATTTTTTAAAATTGTTGTTGGGCTAGCCACATTACCATCATTCTTTTTTTCTACCGATTATGCAATGCGTTACATTTTTTAAAATCACGTCCTAAGTAATAAATATTTTGTTACTTTGAATTTAGAATCTGTTAAACAACATTTTGACAAATAGAATCGTTTCACTTCCAATATAAAATGTTGCCCACACAACACGAAGTCAACTATGAGCCAACTTTAAGCTGACTGTAAAAGGCAAGAGTTGACTTTTAAGTCAATCTATCAGTCGACTGTGAGTCGACTATTAATCACTACAATTTATATAGTCGTATAAAATACGTTTTGATAAATTAATAATTTAGACGTAATAAATTATAGTTTCCAAAAAAATATTTTTCTTCCTTTTCGTTCAAAAGGATTAAATAAAGATTAAATTTAAATTAAACATTTATGTACAAGATTTAATAACAATACAAATTGTTATTTACATGTAAAAATATAAAATTTTATGTGGAACAGCAAACCACATACACATCACATTTGAAAAAAACGAGAGCGAATTTCGTCTTGAGGTTACAACAATTAATTCCCAAAAGTTTCACTGAAATGCGATTTAGAAAAACAGTCGCGGTGGCGCCTAGATAAAATGCTTGTGGCCGCACTCGACTCACGAGAAAATCCTCTACGGCGTGGCCACCTAGTGGAAGCCGCCCAAGTTGCGAAGGCGCGAAGACTGGTGTCGCGCAAAAGCTTTGAGACCATAGACATAGTACAAAGTCTATGTTTGAGACTCAAAATCAAAGCAAATCGCTCAATTTTTGAGAGCACCGTAATATGTTTTTACGTGTAAAATAACTATTATTAATGTAATAATTGAATGTCTTGGATTTTAATCATATTCAATATTTCTGAAATAATTTATAAATGTTTTTCATTTCATAAATAATATACGTTTTCAATAAACCTTTAATTAGCTATACCAAATGTGTATAAAATACGTTTATTATTTGTTTAAATATTGCTGCAATAAAAACATATAAATATAATTTACGTTTAAACTTTTATTAACATATTTAAAAAGTATATCATACCTGGATATTAAATCCTATTTTTGATAGGTTATTTAAAGGGACAACTTTTACAAATCATAAACGCATTTAAGAAATATTTATTTAATTAGTATATAATTGTATTTGATAGTATTTTTATACGTGTTATAAACGTAAATATATTTCTGGCATTTTATAAACCATTTTTCAACGTATAAAATACGTTCCGTATTATATATACGTAATAAGAACGATTATTATAAACGTACATTGCACTAACGTATAAAAACCATTTTACTTATATACATATCTGCCACATATCTATATCTGTTTTATACCATACTTGCATTTAATAAACGTATATAAAACGATCCAGTTCTTATTGGGTTTATTGTGAATAGTCGACTATATAATCATTTATATATTAACTATTAAAAGTAGTGTTCTGGTGATTATTGCAAATAACCTGATTATGAAATATGAAATCAATAATCATTTCATAAAAGAACTATTGGGGAATGATTATTGCAAATAATCTCATTATGAAATCAATAATAAAACTCATTCAAGAACTATTAGGAAATGATTATTGCAAATAACCCAATTATTAGATGCTACATAATCACTATTAAAGAATGAATAATCACTATTGTAAGTCAATAGTGATTATTGGCTTTCCAATAGTTCATTTCCGTAAGGGACGCTAACGGGCTACGAGCGAATTAAAACTAAGATTTCTTTTTATGTTAATTGTCTTTTTGGCAAGATAAAATATCTATTATTTATATCTTTTCGCTTTGTCAAAAAGATATAAATAACTTAAGAGAGTAATATAAGATCTTTTGTCACAAAAAGAACAGAGTTTTCGTCGACTTTGAGTCAGATTTCAGTCGACTATTTATTAACCATTTGTCGACTTTCAAAAATCGACAAACAGTCAACAAATAGTCAATTGCTGTCGAGTTATAGTCGACTGTTGAAAGTTGCCTTTAAGTCAACTGAGAAAAGTCGGCTACCAGTCGACTAACAGTCACGCGTGTTGTGTGGGTGATTATAAACAAAGTTATTCCATAAAATGAAAATGTGTGCCATATTATCATCTTCTCTTCTACTATTCTTTAAAAATTTTTAGAACAAGAAATTCAAATTTATACATGAGTTTTTTATATTATACTTTTAAATTTTTTGTCTTCTTTTTTCTTTTAATGCTTACATATACATATACCTTGGACAGAAAGTGTAACAAAACATAATTAAATAGAATTGTAGTCTAATTGGGAAATTAACATTTGTCAATATGATAAAATTAATTCGAAATATGTTTTTTAAACAAGAAACTTATTTATCTAAGAGAATATAATATTATCTTATCTGGGAACGATTAACAATTCATAATGCTTCAATTCCTTTATTATCCCGATGGTGAATTCTGCATTAACGGATCCTTTACCAGGCAAAGGAAGTAAACGATATTTCTGCATCACCCCGACAAACAGTAGGAATATAGCCGATCTTGCCAAAACTTCTCCAATACATCTTCTCTTTCCTAAAAAAATACATATATACTTTTTCTTTGAGTTGTGACATATAGATCGAAGAAATCAATTTACAAGTATTCAGTTTGAAATTATTTGCTAGATTTAAACACGTACGCGTTAAAACTAAAAAAGTAACAGTTTTTCACAAACTTTTGCTATTCTAGATCAATAAAAATAACCAAGAAACGAGTTTTCGAGTATTTTTGGATTTAAATGGATTGAAATACAAAATGAGCTATTCATTGTTTTGAATTGAGATGGATTCATGTCCCCATGACCTATAAATTTTTTGGTTTAAATAAATTAAAATACGAAGTGAGCTATTCATCATGTTGAATTTATATTATTTCTGGATTCAAATGGATTCTAAATATCCGAAGCGCGAATATAAAAATGTCAAAATGAAATCGTTTCTATCCATTTCAATTCACTTTTGTTTGTTGAGTAACCTGCCGTTATGTAGTAGCATTAAAGCTCTGCATTTGTTGCATCGCAACAATGTCGTAAATATTGTGATCCAATAAATGTTAAGTTAACTAAACGTTGATTGACGTTTTCGTGTTGCGATATGACTGATGTATCTAAAGTACATGAATGCCAATACACAATAGCTGACAATTGTTATAAAGCATTTTTACTGTTGAGCATTTTGAAACTTTTACAAGGTATATTTTGACATTTAAGGGTCTAATCTAGTGTTCGGGCTTCAAAAAATCGCTTTTTTTTTCTTACATTTTTCGAAAGTACAAACTCTTGAGAGTATCCTGTAAAAATTTCAGACCGAAATTCGAAATATTTAGGAAGTTACAGGTCAAAAACGTGAGCGCCCGAAGACTGCCCGCTGCGAACGGCGCGCGACGCGGCAGCTGCACCGCGGCAATCTTACCCGTCCATTCTTGTCTCGACAGGCAAAAAAAAAAAAAAACGAAGTCTTTGAGGAAACCGAAGGATTGTTGTACGCACCAGGCATAGCGGATTAATGTGAGTATAATTTTTTTATAAGAAAGATGTAATCAAAACTTCTCACGCGATTTCTCAAAACAACGTTTTTGTAAGCGGCGCAGGTGATTTAAAAAAATCTATCCAACCGATTGCTTCAAATTTTTAATATGTTATTCTACACAACAATGGCTATCGCCGGTAGTAAAATTACTTATTTTTAATAATAAATTTCTATTTTTTTAACCGATTTTCTATGGAAAAAAGTCATGATTTTTTACACTTTTTTTTATAAGTAGCCATTTTGTTATTTATTAATAAAAATGTTTAATTTTACTACGGGCGATAGCCAATAGCCTACAGAACAATAATCAATTTGATTTTTTTGTTTCAGATAAGCACAACTGGAGATTTTACCTGCGCCAGCGACCTGCATCAATTTAAAGTCGCCAAATTTAATTATTAATAAAATATACTAATTACACAAAAAATCAGAAAAAAAAATTATTTTAGTATCTTAATATTATAATAAATACGTGTGCGAAAAGCGGACTTGATTGTATTTTATTTTGTTGTAAAAAAAAAAATCATAAAATAAGCTTCCGAAATGAACCCGAACACTAGACTAGACCCTTAATTACATATAGATCAGTGCAATAGTCGCTGAACAATCACCAGTAAATGACTATTTTAGAAAAGTATTGGAATAATAATATTTGAAAATAATAAATTTTCAATTGTATTTTATTTATGATATAATTTTCATAAAGGTTTTATTAAAATATCATTTTTTGTTTAAAATGTAATTATATTAAAATGTTATTTATATGTTCATTAATTAGTTAAATTTTTTGAGTGACTCTACTATTATTCCCAATGAGCATATTATCACACGAATGTACACTCATATGTATGATACACTCAAATGTTTTTTTTTTTTTATTTAACTTTATAATTTATCTAGATTTACGCAAAATTATTTAATAGCATATTGTTAACATAGACCTAAAAGCGTGCTGATAATATGGGTAATATCCAGATTTTCATATTAAAATAATTCTGCAATAAATTGATTGTCACACTTTACAAGACTGCGTTCAGAAATATTAGATATCACTTTATCCTAATATTAAATAACAAGGATAAAATGATAGCTCTATATAATGTTTCTAAATACAGAGAAATTCTAAACCAAAGACAATGAAAAATATATAATTTTATAATGTAGTAACTTGTTTATAGAAAAATTTTTAATTTATTTTTGCGGTAGTCTATATTATCACCCCTGTTCCTCTTTGACATCACATTTTCATAAGTCACGTCGTAAATATTTCATAACTTTAAGTCTAGAATTTATTAAACAACATTTTGATGAATATAATCATTATGAGTTTCAATGTAAAATATTGATTATAATAAAGTTATTGAATAAAATATAAATAGGTGCTCACAATATCTTCTCCTTTACTGTCATCGCTATTTTCTTGACTACAAAACGATTAAAATCTGATTTATGTACACACAGGCACGCGCGCGCACACGCACACATGCACAAGAATACGTACAAAGGTCGCAAGTTAGTGAACTAAACTAGGACAAATATTTGTAGCTTTTTCTCTAGCACGAAAAGCATTTTCGACCTTCCGATCGCGCGATAGAGCATGCGAAAAAACAGTAAAGAAGAATTTATAATTGTGTACATGCGTTACGATGCGATACAAGAAGTTTGGCTTATGCATGCCGTAACCGTAAGAAATGAGCTAATCATAATTGATTTATAGAAGATTAATCGGTAATTGTGCACAATAGGAAACCCAGCTCCGATCATGTTGACCTTGACATATGTTATAGAGGCAAGGATATTGAACAACTTTTCCTTATAAACTAATTGGCGCTTTCGTCTAGTTTTCGAGGTATAACTTAGGAAAAAGAAAAACATAGTTTTTTTTAATTATTTCAAAAAATATTCATTTTAGAAAAAAATGTGTCATATCAAAAATGAAGCTTATAAAAAACTCTACAAATAAAGTTCAATACATATTTTACCTAACTCCAATACTTTAAGAGGTACAATCAAAAAGCATTTAAAAAAAACTCTGACAAAAACAAATTTTTACATGTTGTACAGAGAACACGTGGGCGGGGGAAGGACTTCGCCTCCTGCACTTCCTCGCGGTATTTTTTCTAACTTAGCCCACCCCGTCTCACAAGAAAACACAGGGAAGTGTCCGCCTCAGATTAAAAGTTTTTAGTATGTTGTAGTATAGATAAAAATAAGGGACACGTATTTTTTTATACGTACCCATACGCACTTTAAGGGGGTGAAACACCCCTTTGAAGAAAATCGGTTTTTTTCTTTCAAAGCGTATACCGTCGAAACTATAAGAGATAGAAAAAAATGTTTTAAATGAAAGTTGAATGGCTCAAAGAGTAATTTATAACAGCGGAAAAAAAATTAAAAAAAAAATTTTTTTTAATACTTTCCCCCACCACTTATTTATTTATTTTTTTAATTTTTATTTTTTTTATAAGCAAAATAAAGCTTATTTTATTACGAATTCAACGGTATATGATAAAGTTACGATACAACATTCCTATTTTCCAAAAATAATTAAAAACCTCTCTATACGCACGGTACGCGCACCCGTCCGCGCGTTCGTGCGCTACGGAAGTGACTCCCTCCGATTTTGACGTGCCTTTAATATGTTGTACAAATAAGGGACACGATTTTTTACACGTGTCTTAATACACTTTTAAGGGTGAACACCCCTTTAAAGAAAATCGGGTTTTTTCTTTCGAAGCGTGTATCGTCGAAACTATAAGAGATAAAAAAAATGTTCTCAATGAAAGTTGAATGCATGTTTTTCTCGCATAAGATGACAAAAACATTTCGAGGACAGTCTGTGTCTAACATGAAAACGCAAACATTGAGAAAAACATTTACTACAAAATAAAACGACACTACACTAAAGAATAACAACAATTACGGTGTTGTAAGACATTAATTTCTAGTTTAGAAAATAATATGTAATTAATATAAGTTAAACATTTATTTACTGGTTTACATGATTCGACTAGAATTTCCTATCTTGAAATAGAATGTTTACGTCTCGGCAGTATTGACATGTATAGATTCAAGAGTTACGTATGTAAGGAAATGACCCAAAGTGCACGCGCCAGTAGCGTGGTTATGCATATTTCTACACTAATCGAATTTAATAAATTTGTTGACAACATTAATTGAATTGTATAAATACAGTATAAAAGATGAAATTTCTAACTAATTTTTTAATTAGTTTTATGTTAGTTCTCTTGTTGTTAGTTGATGAGCTGGCGTTAGATACTGAAGATATGGAATGTGTGAGTAATAATTTTTTGTAATTCAAGTCTCCTTATCTGTAAAATGTTGAAAAAAACAACTATTCTAGTCGAATCATGTAGACCAGTAAATAAATGTTTAACTTATATTAATTACATATTATTTTCTAAACAAGAAATTAATGTCTTACAACACCGTAATTGTTGTTATTCTTTAGTGTAGTGTCGTTTTATTTTGTAGTAAATGTTTTTCTCAATGTCTACGTTTTCATGTTAGACACAGACTGTCCTCGAAATGTTTTTGTTATCTTATGCGAGAAAAACATGCATTCAACTTTCATTGAGAACATTTTTTTTTTATCTCTTATAGTTTCGACGATACACGCTTCGAAAGAAAAAATTTTTTTTAAAGGGGTGTTTCACCCTTAAAAGTGTATTAGGACACGTGTAAAAAATACGTGTCCCTTATTTTAATTTGTACAACATATTAAGAGCACGTCGAAATCGGAGGGAGTCACTTCCGTAGCGCACGAACGCGCGGACGGGTGCGCGTACCGTGCGTATAGAGAGGTTTTTAATTATTTTTGGAAAATAGGAATGTTGTATCGTAACTTTATCATATACCGTTGAATTCGTAATAAAATAAGCTTTATTTTGCTTATAAAAAAAAATAAAAATTTTGACAAAAAATAGGTAAGTTGTGGGAAAAAGTAATAAAAAAGATTAAAAAAAAATTTTTTTTCCGCTGTTATAAATTACTCTTCAAGCCATTCAACTTTTATTTAAAACATTTTTTCCTATCTCTTATAGTTTCGACGGCATACGCTTCGAAAGAAAAAAACCGATTTTCTTCAAAGGGGTGTTTTACCCCCTTAAAGTGCGTATGGGCACGTATAAAAAAATACGTGTCCCTTATTTTTATCTGTACTACAACATATTAAAAACTCGTTTTAATCTGGGGCGGACACTTCACTGTATTTCCTTGTCAGTCGGTCTACTAATAACGTGGTGGGAGAGGGTGCGGGAGAGGGTGAGCTATAATTTCAAATCTAATACCGCAACATGATCAATTAGATATTCTTGGCCAAATTACAACTAAAATAGTATTAGGTTAAGTTAGGTTAGAAAAAAAATGGGGAGAAAATGCAGGAAAGGTGGAGCTCCTCCACCCGCCCAAGTATCTAGATTTCACGCAAAACTACTCAAAATAAAAGAAAAATTATTTTAAAACAGTTTTTCTACTATAACAACTACAGTATTGAAGTTAGGTAAAATTGTAAATAACCTTTTTTATAGAGCTTATTACGAGCTTCATTTTTTGTTTAACACATATTTTTGTAAAATAAATATTTTTTGAAATAATTAAGAAAAACTGTTTTTTCTTTCTCTAAGTATATCTTGAAAACTAGACGAGAGCGCCGATTAATTTATATGGATAAGTTGTTCAGTATCCTTGCCTCTATAACATATTTCAAGGTCAACATGATTGGAGCTGGCTTCCCTATTGTGCACAATTACCGAATAATCGACTACGATTGGTCAACTTTTTACGGTTACGGCCTGCATAAACCAGGCTTAATTCAAGTTCAAAATTAAGTACATAAACGAAACAATGATTTCTATTTTGTAAAAGAGTTTCCACAATGTTTGAGTTTACCAAGGATGTTATTCCTTTTATGAAAATTTTGTATAAAATTTGTTTTTTTTTAACTCTATAATAATTTACTGACCTTTTCCAAATTGTATAAGATTTTCTTGTGTTTGATAATTTCCATCCTTGTTTATAAATCTCTCCGGCCTAAACGAATTCGGGTCAGGGTATACATCCGGATCCATGTTGTTGCAATGCACATTTAAGAGGACAATAGTATCCTTTGGTATTTTGTAACCATCAAGGATTGTATCTTCGACGGTGCGATGTGGTGCTAATAGAACTACTACACTCGTTAAGCGTTGACTTTCGTTTAATATCGCTTCCGTGTAAGGCATTCTGTGATTAATTTGGAATTTAACATAAATTGAACGTTTGAGTAATTTTTTGTACAGAAGGGTTCATAAAAAAAAACAATTCTGTTTCCTTCTCTCTTTCAAAAATAATTATTAGAAAAAGAAATTATACTCGTCTTAAAGATATAAAATTACTTTTTTCTGTCCTCCAAACTGGGAGTCCTGTTTCCGATCACGGCGTCGATCTCCTCGTGCAACTTGCGTTGTACGTCTGGATGATTTGTTATTTGCATGAAGAGAATATCTAATGTCGCTGTTGTAGTGCTAATGCCGGCGATGAAGAAGTCGATCAATGTCACAATCAGATTACCATCTGAAAAAAAAAAAAAAAACAAAAAAGATACGTTTGTGTGTACTACAGGCGAGCTGGTTTGTTTTCTTACGTACACTTTTATTAATACTTTCATTAATGTGCATTTATTAAGCATGCGAAACAAAGCGTTAATTTCCATGCGAATAGCCGAGAAAATTGTAGCGACGTTTTCTGGACTTTGCTCGATAATAAAAAGCAACTTTTACCATCAAACACATGGGCTCTCTCTCCCTGTCCTTCGCTTTCGTACATCTCCTGGAGAAACAAATCGATAAAATCCGACTCATTTCCCTTAATATATCGTTTTTTATGCTCGTTGATAGTGTCCTGCAAAAGACACAAAATATGATGCGTGGCGCATCAATAAGTATTAGCAAGTGAAAAGCTAAAATTTGAGTTTGAGATCATCGAGATTACGTACCATTAGAAAAGTTTTCAGTTCTTTGTTTAGCGTTACGACGGTATTGTAGCCTGACATTTCCGGTGCGATGTAACGTATCCAAGGTATAGCGGATAGAATTCCGCCGGTCGCATCAAACTGTTGCGATCGATGATCCATCATATTTATGAAATTCTGTAATCTACAAGCAATCGCAGAATCAGAGAGACAATGAAATAATTACGGATTTCTTTCCTTTCTCCGGAAATGAATCCGCGGAAGTGCAGCGTTGTTGAGAATAAGGAGTATTTTTTTTAATCGTTCCGACAATTTTACATACCTCTTGGGATTCTCGGATGGATTCGATCTTGTGACCAAAAACCAAAGAACATTCATTACGGCGGGCGCAAACGCGGGCCGTATAGGTTGTACGCCACCGTCCCTTAGTCTTTTTGCAATGAGCGTCATCTCGTTATTGAGCAGGTCGACCATCGCTGGCTTAGCAAAACCGACCTGTCTTAGTGCGCGTGCGGACCAATTATGCAATTCTTTCCACTCCGGGCCATCGTTCGCCGTAAGTCCTGACACCAATAATTTTTTATTAATTGATAATAATTAATGGCATTTGTAATTACTTTCTGACTTTCACGAGAGTCGAATTTAATTAAAGGGTTTTTTATAAAATTCGAATAACTTTAAATATGGAATAAAAAAGTTAAGATTCGTAAAAATATCAATACAGAAAATAAAGCGGCAAATACGAGTCGAACGCGGTAAATGGTAGAGATTGCCTCTCATCGTGTACCGTTTACCGAGCGCTCGATTTACCTATATTCGCCGCTTTATTTTCTGTATTTACATACTTAAATATTGAGTTTTTAGGAAACAAAAAATATCTTTTTTTCAACTCGTTGATTATGATAAATATGGCAATTTTCTTCGGACATATACAATAAATATAAGAAACGAAGCTGTTTGATTAATGTTTTAAGAATTTATTTAAAAGAGAAAAATAAAGTTATTGGACTTATTTTGTTGTTGTGAGAATTTTGATTTATGATTTACCCAGATAGCACACATAATTAAAAAAGAATTTAAATTTATGCCGTCAATTCTGAATTTATTTTAAGCCGGAAAAAAAATTGTTTTTCTGACTTCAGCATTATAATGACATAAACCTGAATTATTTTTTAATTCTTTTTGAATTCTCTGTGCTATCTAGGTACTTATCCTATAATATATTATATATATTTTTTTTTATAACATTAACAATAACAAAAATAAAAATAGATATATTATTCAAAGTACAAAGCAGTAATCTTGTTAAAATTTTAGAAACTGCGCTTATCAGACACATTTTTTTTTCTATTTTCTTTTTAAATTTGATGTTTCTCTGAACATACAATAGGTATAAGAACAGTACTTCAGATTTTTTTATTTGATAATGTCATATTTAAGGGAAAACAAAAAAACTTTCAGATTTGTTTGGTTATTGTAAAAAATTTACTATTTATATTTTCTATTTTCTAATTAATTCTTACAAGTCAAAATTCTTTATGATGGAACGTTACTAATAGAAAATAGTTTGGTGACATATCCTAGATTTAAAGAAAAGTATTTGTTAAGTTTTTACAGGATTCCTTTTAATTGTCATTTTTTGAGACTTTTTTCTTTGGGACACTGATCGTAAATTGGTTTTTTTTCAAATTTTTCAGGAAAAATTGAAATTGAAATTTTATATGAAGATGTTCTGGCTATACAATTGCAGACAAAAGTTACTTAAATTTGAAATTGATGAAATTCTATGTTTTTATAAAGGAGGTCATCCCGTGTGACGGCTTCAAAAAATCAATTATTTTTTTTGCATAAATCTAATCTAGAGCATTCATAGAATATACTGGCAAAGTAATTTTCCAAAATTCGAAGTCATTGAAAAGTTACAGCAGTGAGTAGGTAAGGTGTTTACCATAAGCACGCAGCTGAGCACTCGGTGGGGCGGGGAACAAGAGCTATTGTATACCTTCGGATTCTAACCTGAAGCCGATTCTATTTACACGCACGTATACGCACACATATTTAGAGTGGTGCTGCTGTCCTGAAACTCAAATTGAATGTAACGGTTGCTTAATTTTGGCTCCGCAGTCAGCGGTGTAACAGCTCTTGAGTTGTCGTAAACAGTAATATTGTACCGTGCAAGTGCTTCAAGTTTGCGATGAGTGACAGAAAAGGAACAAGGGAAACTCGCGCTCGTGCTGAGCGAAGAAAGAAGAGAAAATTTCAAAGAAACCGTTATTCGTTGAAAAATGATCTGGATTATACGTAGGTAGCTGGTGTAAATGGCGGCAGGCTGAAGCTAAGAGCACGCTCGACCAATTCCACCACGAGAAGGCCCTATTATCCACGGAAGTACAAGCAGTAGTTAAATCTATCTATAAAGATTTATCTAAGGACGATCTTTTGACCCAATGTTTAGGACCAGAGACGCAGAATAATAATGAGTCGTTAAATTCACTCATTTGGACGTTCGCTCCGAAACATCTACATTTAGGCGCTCAGATAGTTTAGATTGGAACTTTTTTGGCCTTCGTCATCTTTAATGAAAGCTTCCAAGGCATTATTAAGATAATGCATACGATGGGCTGTTCAATTGGACGATCAGCGCACGCTTATGTAGAGCGCTGCGACGAAGCCCGGATCAGCCGTTCCGAGCAGCGCATGAGCAACACGGCAAGAGAGGCTAGAATTTCAGCAAGGGAGGAGCAGTCGGCCTTTCGAAATTTTCAAGAAAAAAAGGAAGGGATACTCTATGCTCCAGGAATAGCAGATTAGTGGTAAGTAACAATTTCATGATGTAATTCACACGTGAACTTTCAAAACTGCGTTTTTCTCAAAACTGGATTTTTTTAACTGGTGCCCATGATTTTTCGAAAACGGTTCAATGGATTTAAATAAAATTTTGATGGTAGATTCAGCACATGTGTGACTATCGTGGGAACTAGAATTTTTTTAAAATATTGAATCGTTTTCTGTCCGCATAAAAAAATAGTCGCAAGTAGTCATGCTATTTTGAGTTATAATTTTTAAAAGCATGCAAAAAATTGAATTTTTAATATTTTCAAAAAATCCTAGTTCCCACAATAGCCATTCACCTATAGATTAAAATGCAATTTGATTTTTTGATTTTAAATAAACCAGTCTGCCGGAATCGTGGGCACCGTTTATCTGCTTTTTTTTTACATGGGTGCCATTCCAGTGATGTAACTCATTAACGACGCCATATTTTTAAATAAAAAAATTTACACATATAGTTTAAGATGTAATAAATATATAGTAAAAATTTGAAAGCTCTGTATTTTTTCATTTCGCCGCAAAAAAATGCAAAAGAACCTTAAAAAAAATGGTCCTCACACGGGATGACCCCCTTGACGTGCACCATATGTGCTCGTATTATGTATAGGACTTAATGCCAGTTAACATGATATTACTACACTACAAATAAATATATTTGTATATTTTGCAACTTTTGCAATTGTCGGCAAAAAACTTTTAGACATAAATTTTACTTGAAATCAATTGTAAAAAATGAAAGAACTAGATGCATATTCATAACATTTAATGTATATCAGATATCAAATGGTACTTAAAAATCCATATAATACTTAAATAAGTATCATTAACATAATATTTGCCCTTCTAGCACTTTATACAAGTCAAAATAAAATGTGGTTATGTAACGTGGTTATATAACCCATTCGGAAATTTGACATTTGCTTCACGTTGTTTTATCATTGATATTTTAATAACGAGTTAGTAAGTCAATATAAAGTCTTTTTAGAAATATTGCTCAGTATTTTATTTAAGTTTCAGAATATTGGCAATAATGTTTCTTTATAATTTTGTTGACATAAGTGGAAATGTATTGCTACACCATAAAAATACATGCAAAAGTTGATTAACTCGTGAACCAGTTAGAGATTCAACTTCAGATTTTAAACACGTGTTCAGATAATAAATAGAAACAAGTTATAAAATTTTTAAGGCATTGTCAATGTTAGAATGTTACCGCTTATGTTTATTAAAATACATTCTCATATTTGCGGAAAATAAAACTATTAAAAGAAAACAATATCAAGAAAAGGGGAGGCTGTATAATAATAAGTGTGCATGCTTATTTAAGGGGGGAACCTGGTGTAATAGGTAAAAAAAATCGATTCTTTTGCTTAATTTAATATTTTAACCTATTGAAAGTATATTTCTTGAGTTTTGAAACAAAATTCAAAGATTTGACCTAACTACGTTCGGTTTCATTATCGACTGTCAGCGGATACAGCGCGGAGCGTGCAGTGGTCTAAGGCAATTTTGGATTTAAAATCTTATGGCGATGATTTCAAAGTTACAAAAAGTAAATGCGTTGACTATGTAGAAAAAAGAATAGGTAGTAGACTTCGAAATATAAAGAAAACTGCAAAACTTGGAAAAAGAAGAAAATTGACGGACAAGCTAATAAAAAAAAAAAACTTATAAAATATTATGGATTGGCAATAAGAAGGAATCCTGATAGAATCCATTGATTAAATGGAAAACACTATAGTGGCAACTTTTATTATCTAAGTTTAACAAATCAGAAACCGCAGCATACACCAGAAATAGATAGTTAGTGTAAGTGGCGTGTTGCAGAGGCTGCTGGTACTATACAAAATTTTGTGCACTTGCCTGCATTTCATCCGGATGTGTAGAAAAATGTATTACCAATATAAAAGAGTTTTCCAGAAGAGATCTTTTAAAAAGATGTTTAGGCGTGCACACACAGAATGCAAATGAAAGTTTTAGCTTGACAGTATAGCGTTTGGTCCCTAAACATCTTAATTGTGGCATAAAAACAATCGAAATTGCCATTTTTATAGCTGTTGGTATTTTCAATAAAGGTTAATTTAATTTTACAAATAATGAGCCTTGATATTGTTATTGGTCAGCAATGCAAAATATTTGCTGATCCATACGACGCACATAGAATACAAAGGCAGAATTGCTACAGCACGAAAGGGGATCAACCGGCTTGTCAAGAAGAGAAAGCGGCCTTACATAAATTTTATAAGAAAACAGAAGGATGAGCCTGGCATAGCAGATTAATTGAAAGTACTTGAAAATTGTTAGTTATCTGTAACCCAAACGCAGTTTTCTCCAAATTACTTTTTTGAATTAGCGTGCAAGATAACTTGTTGCGTATATAACATGTAAGACATGTCGTGCACGAAGCACACACACACACACACACACACACACACAACGCACGCACGCACGCACGCACACAAACATGCGTAAAAATTAAATGAACGATACTTAAGGCGGAATTTGCAAGAGCACCAGACTCGTCAATTTCACAAAGAAACGCGGTAGCCTTTGGGGCGACATGGTCCCGGCGCCGCGGCTTCGAAGACGCATAACTTCATAATTGCGTCTCATCAGACGGCGTATTTTTTTGTAGACCGCGGGTTTGAAATCGCCGGTATCTTAAAGGGGAAACGGCGACAATCAAGTCAATAACGGTAACCATGGTCCGACGCCTGCGGTCACTGTTTGATTTAGCCGTTTTACGCGTTTTTGTCGCGAATTAAGGGTCCGAATCTGCCAATCAAGACAGGAGCTCGGATTGTCTCCGCGAATCGCGACGAGCCCGCGAGGTGCTTAAATGGGTATACAAAATGTCAGGTAAATATCGCCCCTGGTTTCGTGGATTGATAGATTAAGTAAAACTGAGCAGAAAAGTCCTATACCAGTTTTTAATACTTGACATAGTTAACAAGATAAAAATTAATAAAGTCTGCGAATAAGCGTGTATCACCGCGTGCAAGGACCGCGCGCCGATTGCCGAGACGTAGGCAGCCGCGGCTGGCGGCGCGGCGCGGTGAGGAGGGAAAAACAGCAGTAGCTGACAAGATACATTTCCATATTTAAATATTGTATTAAAAAATTTTATTCTCATAAGAAAACGAGAGAACGAGCTCGTGCATGCTGAGTTCTCTCTACGCACACAATTAGATAACTTAAACCTTTATTTATAATTGTATTGTTTAAATAAATTATTTTTATTGCATAATTTACACGAAAAGTTTTCGTAAAAATCGGTATTTTTTTCTATGTGTCGCGACATTTACATTTTTGCATTATTGTCTTTAATTTTAGATGCAATTAATAACATGAACCCTACCAAAAAGAAATCAATTTAATTTTTTTGTTTCAAATGAATACAAGCAGCGCTACATTGCACGCCGACAAGTGAATCAACACCGATACATTCCATTAATATTATTATTATTATTTAACACATATTATTTTTTTTTCAAAAAATATATTTTTAGTAACTTAATGATAGAATAAGATATCTTGAAAATTTCAAAAAAATTGGTCCAATAGTTTTTTCAAAAAGAGTTTCAAAAAATCACCTTATTTTTAACGCGTTACACCTGGCTCTCCCTTTAAATAATTTGCTCAGTCATTGAAAAATAAAACAGGAAAAAATTGTATTCTTCTCTTACTTTCGTTCGACGTAAATATTGATATCAATCTGTTTAAGATTATAATTTTTTATTATATATTATTAAAATATAAAAACCGTTTTCAACAATATTCTAACTTTAGTATAACTTTAGTATAACAAATTTTGATAGAGGATTTGTTACCCTTTTTCATTCCCAAATTTCGTAGCTTCATAAATTCATTCCAAGGACGCCCATCGTACTTTTCGTTAACGCAAATTTGTTGTATGAGCTTGCTGTCTGAAACAGCGATCGTATATTTGCCACCCAATCGTAAAGATATGACGTTGCTATTATATATTTTGCTGAGATGCAGAAAGGCCATGTGTTGTCCACCGTATTTTTTCTGTAATCGTCGTAAATAATACTGATTTCCAATAAATGGCCAAGGAAAAGGACCTAAAAATTATGAATTTTTGAATGTGGAAATTAAATAACATTTTTTGTTATTATTGTAGGTATCTTCTTTTTTTCTCACAATATTGTTGCAAAAAGTTTTCAGAAAGGTTGCAATTTTCCATATTTTATGCGCAACAATTTTGAAAGAATTCTGCAAAACGTTATGAAACGTTGCAACAGAAATGTTTATATTATACAACCTCTCACATAATAAAATCCATCTTGTAGTAGTAAAAATTTGAAAATGTAGTTCCAAAAGTAGAAAAAAAAATTAAAAGTCATAATTTAAATAACTTTTCGGTTTTAAAACATCGTTTTATGTATAATTCACGTAAAATTATTATTATTAGACATTAAAATCTGTTTTGATCAATGGATTCTTTTTTTGTTAGATAACTTCATTGATCGATTTATAATTAATATTGTTTAAAAATTTAAATACAATTTCTGGAATACATAATGCGATAGTTATCAATTATCAGCGACAACTATTTTTGAATTTGCTCTCATGTAAAAGGCTAAAATATTAATATGTTAATTACCTGGTGGACAGCCTTTTGGTCTCTCTCGAGTTAACACAACAGTAATAAAAAGAATGGTTAAGATCATCAAAGCTGCAGTCACAACCATTGTGCTCCGTTCTTCCTTTTATAACAGGTACTTTCCTTTATAACAGGTAAATATTTTGTCAAATTCTGTAGTTCAGTAGATTAAATTAGGTGATGTAGTAATAGTTTTATAAGAGAAACTTTTTTATTGTGATGTTAATTCATCTCCAAATAACAAAACATGAAAATTCAATCTAAAGCAAATCATTGCACAGATTAAATTGCTCTTCAATGTACGTGCTATTACATTACCTTTTATTTAATTCATCGAAAATGTTTTAGTCAATTCAGTATCCATACTCTGAATTCTATTGTTAAGCAAATGTGAAACAATTATTGCAGCCAATCTACGATAAGTATATGCCGATAAGTTGTTGAAAACTTAACATTATTATATTTTGAAAACTGTTTACATCAATTTATGATCGACATATCAGCAATATGTCAGCAATAAGGCCTATTTATAAATTGTAATAAGCATGTTGATATGGTTGTTGAAAACTTACTAGTATATTTTGAAAACTGTTGTTGGCAAGAATGTTATACTGACAAAAGGATAAACCTTTCTGTTGCTTTACTAATTCAGGAAAAATTTTTTATATATAATTATATATATTTTAACACATATAGACAAATTTTATATATATACAGGGTGTCAGGTAACTACCGCCCGTGGTTTCGAGGACTGATAGATCAAGTAAAACTGAGCAGAAAAGTCCTTTACCATTTTTTAATATTTGCCATAGTTAACGAAAAAAAATAATAAAGCGCGTATCACCGCTACGAATAAGCGCGTATCACCGCGCGCAAGGACCGCCCGCCGGTCGCCGAGATGTAGGTAGCCGTGTAGGCGCGGCGCTGTGCGGTGAGGAGGGAAAAGCAGCTCCCTCCTTGCCGCGCCGCTCGCAGGACGCAGCTACTGCTGCTTTTCCCTCCTCACCGCACAGCGCCACGCCTACAGCCGCGGCTGCCTACGTCTCGGCGACTGGCGGGCGGTCCTTGCGCGCGGTGATACGCGCTTATTTGCAGACTTTATTAATTTTTTTTTGTTAACTATAGCAAATATTAAAAAATGGTAAAGGACTTTTCTGCTCAGTTTTACTTGATCTATCAATCCACGAAACCACGGGCGGTAGTTACCTGACACCCTGTATATACAGGGTGTCCCAGACCAATGTATAAAGATTACTACAAAGAGGTAGAAGGGATCGAAATTAATCAAAAAGTCTAATAACAATTTGCGATATTTGCAATAATTTTCGTGTAATAAAATATTAAAGTCAGCCGAATAAGAGCGCGCGGAGAGGAAAACGGTTGGTCGTCTGAGCCGTAAGACCGCCCGGCTCGATGCGGTGCGGTGCCAAGCTATCCTTTCCCTCGCCGCGCGCCACTTACCGTCGCCTACAATCGGGTCGCAGTGGGCGGTCCTACGGCTCAGATGAACAACCGCTTGTCTCTCCGCGCGCTCTTATTCGGCTGAACTTAATATTTTATTACTAAAAAATTATTGCAAATATCGCAAAATGATATTAGATTTTTTTATTTATCTTGATCCCTTCTACCTCATCGTGATAATCTTTATACATTGGTCTGGGACACCCTGTATATATATATACAGGGTGTCAGGTGACGATCGCCCGTGGTTTCGTGGATTGATAAATCAAGTAAAACTGAGCAGAAAAGTCCTTTACCATTTTTTAATATTTGCCATAGTTAACGAAATAAAAATTAATAAAGTCTGCGAATAAGCGCGTATCACCGCGCGCAAGGACCGCCCGCCGGTCGTCGAGACGTAGGCAGCCGGTGCTGTGCGGTGAGGAGGGAAAACAGCTACTGCTTTTCCTTCCTCACCGCACAGCGCCACGCCTACAGCCGCGGCTGCCTACGTCTCGGCAATCGGCGGGCGGGCCTTGCGCGCGGTGATACGCGCTTATTCGCAGACTTTATTAATTTTTTTTTCGTTAACTATGGCAAATATTAAAAAATGGTACAGGACTTTTCTGCTCAGTTTTACTTGATCTATCAATCCACGAAACCACGGGCGATCGTTACCTGACACCCTGTATATATATAATTAGGGTAAAGTTGCCAAAATCGCACCACTTTTGACATAAAAGCTTATAACTAAGGAATTATGAGGAATATCTTTAATTTTCTTACGTCATAATAAAGTACAACATTTCTCCTTTCATATTTATTTTTTTCAGAATTTTATGTATTGTCATAAATTTTTAAATGACGATTTTTAAGAAGCCTTCAAATAGTGCGATTTAGGCAACTGGTCTCCTAAATCGCACCATAGATTAATATTAATCTTCCTGGAGTAAAACGACACTTTTTCTGCTAGATTCTTTCTTCTCAAGTAAAAATGCGTTAGATAAGCATAATTTTATTAATGTTGGCGATAAATACCGTAAACTAAATAATTTCAGTCAATGTCATCATTTCGATAATTTTTCAATAATATTGTAATACATTGTTACATTATGGCAATATTGTTACAATGTATGCTTGATTATTATATTTGATTTTATATATATTGGGAGTATAAATTAATTCGGTCCGTTTTTTTGTAGTCAAAAATGCATTTATTTCAGAACAAATTGAATGAACAGATTAATCAAAGTATTGTCTATCACTGGCTACTACTTTGTTTCACCTCTCAGGCATTTTTCGAATTCCATCTCGAAAAAATGTTTCATCTTTTGAAACAATCCAAGTTAGGAGGCAATTTTCGATTTCTGCAAAAGAAGTGAATCGGTGTCCTGCCAAATCGTGCTGTATCCGTCGGAATAACCAGTAATCAGATGAAGCAATGTCCGGCGAATACGGCGGGTGCGGTAAAATATCCCACTTGAACGTTTCCAAATAAATTTTAACGACTTTTGCGACATGAGGTCGAGCGTTATCATGTAGCAGAATAACTTTGACATGTCGTTTCTCGTATTCCGGCCGTTTTTCTCGTAATGCACGGCTCAAACGAATCAATTGTAGCCTATACCGATCGCCCGTAATGGATTCACCATCTTCATCGAGTAATGCCTCCAATTCTTTGTCTTCGAATTTTTTTGGCTGTCCAGAGCGAGGCTTGTCTTTAACGCTGAAATTACCATTCTTGAAACGTCGAAACTATTCCCTACATTTAGGGATTTATCAGTTGGAGCATTGTTACCATAAACTTCTACCAGCATTCAATGCGCTTCAGCTGCGCTTTTCTTCCAACTAAAACAGAAAACTAAAACCTCCCGCAAATGCTGCTTGGTTAATACAAAAGTTGACACCCATACAACACAGAGAGATTGTAGGAACATTGCAGAATGATTTTATTGAAACATTGTAATATTGCATTTTGATTGCGAAACATTGCTGCAACATTGCTGGAAGATTGCAGCAACATTAAGACGTCCGCTTTTTGAAATATTGCATTGAAACATCCCATTTTTCCAAAATATTCACATAAATATTATATTATTACATCACATAATTCGAATGAACAAAACAATATTTGTGTAACATTTTAAAAAACATTTTTCGCAAAAAAAATCTCGGGAATATTTTTTTGGAAATTTCCAAGCGGTCACCCATCCAAGTCGCGAACGTGGTTGAAGCAACTCCGGTGAACGTTGCTTGACCTCCGTGATCGCTGCGAACTGATTCCTCATGATGACCTGTGAATACTTTATGCTGATAAGTGTATATAACTGGTAGATCAGGTCAGTAGATGTTATCGAAAAAATGAAATATGTATAATTAAAGCACAATATTTATATAAACAAATATAAAATTATAGTTTTTTTTACTGATTTTGCAAATGCAGAATAGCATTTAGAATAACTTCTCTATTATTTGTTTAAATAAAAATGTAATTAGAAAATATATATCAATATAATAGAATAATTAAATTAAATATGAAAAAATTTGTATTAAAAAAACAATTAAAAAATATTGTTTGTTCATTGAGCTGTAGATCGAGGTTTCTTCATATATGAACCTATTTCGTCTATTGATATAAATATTTATGTTTCTTAACAATACTATGACGCACACAGCACCACGGGACCGCATGCATTTTCTAGACGTCTTAGAGTTAACATTTGAAGGATGTCTGCAGACGTCTATGCAAAGTCGATTTGCTGTTAACTTTGAAAGCCTGACTTGGATGAATCGACTTACTGTCGATATATGGACGGTGTACTGTTAGGGAATGTAGAGATTAAGCGGAAAATTTAGTAACGTCGCCCGACTTTAGTTAGCTAAATGCGGATAAATAATTATGGATAAGTTAAACTAATATATTATTATACGCAAATATTCCGCTTTGGCTCTTTATTGCCACTACTTTATTAAAAAATTATGATGAACATTGCTGCAATGTTGCTGGAATTTTCTGTGCTGTATGGGCATATTCAACACAATAAAAAATAAGAGTTTTATATGAAACTCAAAGCGATATGTACTGAATATTATTGACAGATGTCTAATCTCTCTGAAACCACCGAAATCAGCTGTCACTATCACACATTTGTAACAGCCAGAGCCATCTTTTGAAAACGGACTGAACTAATTTATACTCCCAATATAATCACAATCAAAGCAATGGTGCGATTTTGAAAACTAAGACATGGTACGATTTAAGAGACTAAAGCGTTTTGTAAAACTTTATTTATTTAATTTACAAATAAAAGTACAAAGTTATTTAAACTTTGCTAATCTAATTTTAATAATATTGTAAACATTACAAATTATAGAAATATTGATTATTTATTTTACCTTTTTTGCAATCAAGCTACAAAATGTGTTGAAAAATAACAACAAAGTTACCATTAAAAAAAAATATTAATTATAAAATTTATATTGTTCTTAACGTGTTGAGTTTAATAGAGGATAATAATAATATTATGCAATTAGCAATTAATCCTGCAAAAAGTGTACAAATACTGTAGTTGAATTTATACGCAAGGTGGTATGATTTAGGAGCTGGTGCGATTATATGATAATTATACATATATGATAAATCATATATAGATATGATAAATCATATCTATATATAAAAATCAGACATAATTATAAAAAATATATTTTAATATTGTTGTGCGCTCGTTCTGGAAGCGACTAATAGCGTTTTTGACTGCAGCGGGTTTTAACCCAGGTTCATCACCAGTTGCCGGAATCATCCAATTACAACGGACGATCATCCGTTCTAATTGGACGATTCCGGCAAATAGCGACAAACCTGGGTTAAAACCCACTGCAGTCGAAAACGCTATAATATCGATTTGCGCGAGGCGATTGATGTGCGCGACAGAAGAAAATTGTTCTCTGTCAACGGTTGTTATGTTTGTCGTCGTCTTGATATTTTTTACGAATTGTCACGTTCTTATATTAAAGTTATCTTTTTAAAAGTCTGTCTTCTTATTTCGGGAGTTTGCGTGTTATTGTCACAGCGTGAGTGTGTGATAACGAGACGACCTTTCCGGTCGTAACAATATATCAAGATATTTGATATGTAATTATACAGGGTGATTCAGGTTGCTTGCGACAGCCGGCACGTACGTATTCCTCATGAAAAATTGAGTTGAAAGTAATTGCTAATAACAAAATGTCAACAGTTTTTGAATGGTGAGCGTTTGAAAATATCCATCCGCAGGGTGTAATGTTTGCGCCGTCAAGGGCGGTGTAATCAAGCGATTTTTTCACTGTATTCTTCACCTTCTTTGTCGTATTGTAATTTGGATTTTCGTTCATTTTATTTCCTAAATATGGAATATTTATTTATATTAAATACAAATTTCAAATGTAAATTTTTTCTAAAATTGTTTTTGAGAATTTTTGACAAAGAAGTTTTAGAAATATTTGTCGACTGAAGATTTTAGTATTATTTGATCAAATAACTTAATTAATTGATTTTATTTATTAATTTATTTGTTCACATATAAAATGTATTTTAAAACACATACATTTTTTACTCGTTTAAATGATGTTTTAATTTGCAATTGACATTATTTTTTATCAATTAAATTGAATTCAAGATGTTAATAGAGATTTTACGGAACCTTTACAATACTTGAAGTTTGGTAGGGTAAAGTTGCCTATTATGACATACCTTTTTTTAAAGGCTTACAATTTATTTAATTTATATAATTAACTTCTGTTTTTATAACCAAATTAAAGTAAATATATTTAAGTTTTATCTCCAAAGTAAGTAATCGATAATAGTTATAGTTTGTTGTATATGAAATTTTTTATCAAAATTGTTGATTTTGCTAATTCAAAAACAAGGATTCCCAATATGAGACACAAAGGTTTTTTTTATATGAAATTGGTCTTATCGACTTAGATATTACTAGGTTCAAATTAGGCTTCAGACTCAAAATCTAGTTGACTAATCGAATAGCTCTTTCGATACTTAAAAACTTTTGTACGTAATATTTTTCTCTAAAATCAATTCTATTAGAGATATTTTAAAATATCAGTGCTAATACTGAAAACCATGACCTTCAAGCCTCATAATTTAAAAGTCTTCAATAAAAAACTTGGTTATAGCGTTTTGAAAAGCTTTCGAAGTCAGAATATGCAATAATAAATAGGGATTTTGTGAGTGTCTCATATTACAAGTTCCACACTTTGCAGTTTTATGATCACCAGATCTAATATTTATAATTAAGCAAATCATCACATTCCGTATTTTTCTATTAATACGACTTTACTCTATCTCTACATGCAGAATTTATTATCAAATATTTATTTATTTTATAATAAACAAAGTGTAAAGACTCAATAAAACTTAACAATATCCAATTTCAAAATTTTTTTTAACGATTGCACGCATGATCTAATAATGAATTTTCTACTAAATAAATTACATCCCAAGAGTAATAAGTTTATGATGGTATCAACCATATGCGTTTATTAATGTAGCAGAAACTTTGCTACCTCATATTAGGAACCTATCCTATAATAGGCGACTTTACCCTACCGTGCCGTTTAACGGTATCCGTCAAAGCGCCCGGCCGGCCGTTTGGTTGCGCCGTCCTTGACAGGGCAAACATCACTCTTTGTGGTTGGATATTTTCAAACGCTCACCATTTAAAAACTATTGACCCCACAACATTTTGCTATTAACATTTTCAACTCAATTTTTTATGAGAAATACGTATGTACGTGCCGGCTGTTGCGAGCACCCTGTATATGTATAATCATACACGTTAATACTAGAATTGCGGCCGCGGTCAAAATGACTGTTTCAGTGTTTTCTATTAACTTTATAATTAATCTATTGCTTGTAGAGTCTTGTAATTTTGTGATTGTGCATGAATTTTGCTTTTATAAAAATTGAAAAAAAGGAACAAATTAATTTATGTAACTAAATATTTTTTCTATAGAGATATATCTATAACGACGGTTGCGGTCGATACTGAAAATTAAGCGTGATAGACATGTACAACAGGGGAGCAGCCTCTGACAACCTTGACTTTGACATATGTTATCAATGGAAAGATACTGAGTGACGTACAAAAGGTTTTAAGTAATGCTCACTTTTTATTAAAAAAATATTAGGGAAAGAAAAAACAGTTTTTCTTAATTATTTCAGAAAATATCCATTTTATGAAAAAATGTTTCAAACAAAAAATAAGCTTTATGAAACAGGTTATATACATAAATATATGAGTTCTTTCCCTGCCCACGCGTTCTCCGTACCATATGGGTTTTTGATTTTCCACGCAAAACAGTTTTTCTATTATAACGACTAAAGCATTGAAGTTAGGTAAAATATGTATATAACCTTTCTTATAGAGCTTATCACGAGCTTTATTTTTTGTTTGACACATTTTTTTGTAAAATGAATATTTTTTGAAATAATTAAGAAAAACTGTTTTTTTTCTAATAATATTTTTTTAATAAGAAGTAAACATTACTCAAAACAGAACATTATTTTTGTATATTACTCAGTACCTTCCCATTGATAACATATGTCTAGGTCAAGGTCGTCAGAGATTGCTCCCCTACTGAACACATTAACCTTGAGCGTTTGTCAGCCAATAGAAATTGAGTCGTTAGGGGGAGTAGTTATTCCTCTTCTTCCACGGTTTACCCTCATTTGGCACGTATATGTACTAGGCAGTGCTCGCAATAAAATGCATATTTCGGGCCAATTTCTGAGGCAACGCCTACTATCTCCCCGTTACTGCTCGAGATTCGACGGCCGAGCCACCGATCGCCCTTAAGGCTATAACATGTTTTGTAGTTGCATAAACGGTTAAATAAAGGCAATTTATTTACTTAAATGTCCGCTTAATACCTGGGTATGTACCTGATAAATTATTGTTAAAATTATAATAATTCAAACGCTAATTTTTAATGAGCGGTCAACTTGACCGCTGCCGCGATTTTAGGTAGAAAGATTTTACCGTAATTTTAGTGTTAATATGAAGTCAGGTCTAAATTGCAAAACAATTTAATTAAAGTAAGTGAGGCTGATAAGAATGAGCAAAGAATTGGATGTTGGTATAAATAATATAACTTTAATTTGAACACGCATTCAATTAATAATAATCGGTTTTGTAGAGTCGAAACGTTTGTATTTATTAATTGAATTATATGTTCAGTTTTAAATTAAAGAGATATTATTTATATCAACACACAAATTATTACTTGTTCTTATTGGCCACACTTACTTTAATTATATATAATCATATATAAAAATTTTTTCCCGCGGGAAACAACTATGAGAATATTTGTGGTAAGTTGCCGATAATTATTAGATTGAACGAACTTACCTGTGAAGTTCAATTTTAATTATGCCCGTTGTCTCGTCTGGATGGAAATTAATAACTATGTAGTCGTGCCCCTGCACGCCCCTGAACAACAGCGTTTAAAAATTACCTCCAAAACAAAATGGCGCGCTTAGTTCGCTCTAGGCGCTGCGCGCGCCTTGCTCTCTCATGAGTTCAAATAATGAGGCAAATTACTAGACCTAGAGAAGGGAGATCTAAGGGTGAGGAGTCCATCAGGGCGAGACAACGGGCCTAATTAGGATCGACCTTCACAGGTGAGTTCGTTCAATCAAACAATTATGCCCTTATGTCTCGTCCGGATGGAAATTAATAACTATGTAGTTGTTTAAAGCGGTGATTTGCCTTAGAAAGAACCTTTCTGACCCCGGAATTAAACCTGGTGAAAGAACTAGCTGCACTTTTAAACTTGGTCTGAACTTATACATAACATAAAAAGATGTTAAAGGTTGGAATGTGAAATCGAATATCAAAAACATTAGTGATACATAAAATGTAAGATAAGCAAGATAAAACATAAACAGGTAAAATGCGCCTCAATCTAGATAAAAAATTCACTCTATAGAGAAAGGACTGCGTTGTTAAACACTTCGGAGTCTACCATGGGTTTCTTATAAAAGCTGACAAATACTCGAGATTCTCCGGTCCAGCTTGCGGCACGCTTAATTATATCTAATGATATTTCTTTTACCGCAGCTCGGGATGTTGAAGCATGCTTGGTGCTGTGAGCTGAAAACGTTGAAGCGTCAATATCACATTTTTCTAAGCGCCGTTCAATCCAGCGTCCTACTGCTTGTGACGCAACTGCTTTAAAGAGTTTCGCCAAGGTGATAAACAAAGAATCGCATGTAGATGGTCGCAAATCTTTTGCTTTCTCCATATAGCATTCTATGAGCCAAACCCTGCAGAGATCCATATGATCATTGGGTCGAGAGAAACAGAAAAGAAGCTGGCAACGACCTGGAATAGAAGTCCTAAACCGGTCTGGGATCCGGATAAACAACCCTTCCTTCAACAAAATCTGTGACACCGTTAGGAAAGCGAGCGTGTGAGCTCTGTGGCTCATCGCGAGGGCTAGAGAAAGAACCAATTTTTTGGAGATAATCTGTAGAGAAGCTGAATTGTATGGATAGATGGCTACCAGTCCAGTTATCACTGGTGCTGGGTCCCATACATAGACGTACTGCGGTCGCGGTAATTTGAGTGCTGCGTTTTCTTTGTAAAAGCGTCCAACCATGGGATAAATGCCGATATCGTTGTTAGAGATTAATGAAACTGCGTTCTTGTGGTATTTAGGCTCAAATAAGACAAAATCCTAGGCAATTCTTGTACTAAAAAATCCAACATTTGTGGAGCGGATGAAGAGTATAGAAGTAGCTGGTGATGCTGGCAGAAGTTCTACCAAGAGCATAGAGAGCCAGAGTATTGTTTGATTGTCGCATTTGATAGGAAAGCAAGTAGAGGTGGAAGTGCTGCTGGGGGTGCAAAACGATTCTTAAATGCCTCCCGGATAACTTTCCGACCTCTAGGGAAAGTGTTTCTCCTGTTGGATGATGATTCAGTGGTGGTGTCGAGGCCAAAATCTAAACTGGGAGTGGTAGTGGCGGCTGTGGCGGCTCTTGTAGTAAGGAGCTCCTGGTCGACGGGCCGAACAGGAGCCCGAGTTTTCCGGAGAAGGCCCGGACAAACGAGGCTACTTTTGCTGCTGAGGTACCTGGTAAATTGGTTGCAAAGTCTCTTTCCCTACCTGCGATGTGGATTTCGCCACTTCTCAACCTACTCTCTCACAGGACTATGCTGCCTTAAGTATTACCGCAAAGTTCTGGCCAAATAAAAATTCGACGATCGGGGCCGCGTCCGCTGCGCTTTTTCCAACAATATTCAGAGACGTCTTAGTAAAAGCCCGTCTGACTAGCAAAAGACGAAAATGGTGACCAGACAGCAGATGGATCCGCTCTGCGAAGAGCGTCAATGCTGATTCTGTTTCGTTGCTGAGGTCACGTATGACCTCTGGCTTTAATAAAAGTGATACGCCAAAAGCATTAAAACAGGCACCCACCTGCACTTGGGACAGCGCCTGGTACTCATCACAATTAATGACCGAGGGAGTCAATGCCGCTGCTAGCTCCCGGTTAAGCCTAGGTGGCGCCAATGCTGTTAAATCGTTCCTTGCTTCAAACTTGGTTAGAAAGTAATGCGTAAGTCCTCGCCCAAACCCTTCTGAGCTTCCGTTTGAATTAAATTCAAAACATTTGGGTTCCAGAAAGACAAAGCCGCAGGAGCCTGGGCCCCTCTAAATAACTTGCTGGCAAAGGAATGTGATTCAGAAGCTAGACTAGCGTCTTGTGCTTCTGAGAGGCCGTTGAGAGATGATTCCTCGGGTATGCTAATGGTAGGCGGGATTGCATCCTGCCGTATCTTTATGGCCTTTGGTGAGACTGAGGATACAACAAAAGGCGGAAGAAACCGTCGGTTATGTCCTCTCTTTGCCAGAGATAGCCTCAAAATCTGGGTCAACAAGAGGACATACCTGGTACGACGTCCCGGTCGCTTGTGCTACTGTCGGTTTTTTGTCGCCGTGCTCTGAGGCAAAAGGCGAAGCCCTTGAGACCGCTGTCAAATCCTCAAAAGATTGAGAGGCTATTTCCGCTGAGATGGCTATAGCTGCAGCTGCAGTGGCTGCAAGGGCATGGTCTTTGTGGGCTGTAGTACCGACACTCGGTTTCTCGCCCAGGGACTCATCACGGGTAAAGGCGCCTTGAGGTACTTGACTGGCGGCGGCGGTAGCAAAGGCATGGATTGCACCTTAGACTCGACGCTCTGTTCATCCTTGTAATGATGAGCTTCTTTCGAGCCGCGGTCGGGGACGCCACTGCAGTTAACGCGCTCTCTGTACAACTTGTTGTTGCTGCCGTGTTTATTGGCGCTGCCGCCTCCGACGCCTTTGGCATCACGTGGTGGCGGCGGCGGCTGATGTAGGCGATTGTTGTTGTCGCGCAGCTGGTGACGCTCCCAATGATTTTCGCGACGCTGCTCGCGTAGTTTCTTCTTGCGCCGGGCACTCTAATTGGCGACCGTTTAAAATTCTTGTCCTCTGTGACGGCAGTCGCCGCCGATGTTATTTAACCGTGCGGAATCGAGCTGGCTGGGGTCGTCCTCGTGTAACGACAGACCAGGCGCCGCCGTCGACGTCAATGCCACGTGGACGAGAACGACTAGCATGTTTGATGACAACGACGGGCCATCGTGGCAATTGCGCTTCTCCGGGACAGTCTGAACACAGCGGGTGACCCTTTGTTAGGACTTACCTTCTTTCACGCTTAGCACTGTTTTCTCCTTTGCACTCGTCGTTTGATGCTGCTACTGCTGCTATTGTTATATTAGTGGTAGTGCTACTGCTGCAGTTTTTGTTGATGCTGTTACTGCTGATGCGATCCTGTCACTTGATCGACTTTGTTCTCTTTATTGTTGCTCTTGAACGAGCTCGTGCGACTTTGGGAAGCAATCCTTTCGGATTCAGTACACTGGCGTAGGACTGGCAGGGCCCCGCCTCCTGCCGCTCCTCGCCGCAAGCGCTTGATTGGTTAGCTTGGTCGCCATTTTGCTGCGCACGCCGTCACAGAGGACAAGAACACAAGATTCGCGGACCATGGCAGAGGTGCGGTCCGCGAATTCACCGTCGTCGCTGCCATCGACGACGTCGCTCACGCGGAAGCTATCGAACGACGACTATGACTCGCGGCGGAGGGAGTGCAGGGGAGGGGGAAGAACTCCCGACGATCACGCCGACAATAACGATTTCTTTCTCACTTACTCTTTTTGTCACTCTCTCCCTCTCTTTTTCTTTTTCTCATAGATTGAGGCAAACTATAACCTAGCGCGCGTCTCCACACTTTGTATGACCAATCCTTATCCTAAGCAAAGAAAACTCGTTCCGTCTTTCGCACGCGACTACCCTTCTCGACAAAAGGAGCGTGACCAAGCACGAAGCGGAAAAAATGAAGCTAATCTCGCGAGCCGGTACACATCGCAGACGGAAAGCTGTCGCGAGACACGCACGCATGCCACGCTGACGGCCGCGGTACGGAACAAAACAGATGTGGCAGCCACTCACGCCAAAACGTGCACCCGGCGCGCGACATTAATGTCGCTCAATCGCGTGCAGCCGGAAACACGCTCACGCGGCTTCGTATATACTCTTGGTCGCGCTGACCCGGGGCTTTCGGAGATACCAAGCGGTTCGGGTCCACCGGCGTGCGCGCGTGCACGCTATCGTACACTCTTTGCGCTCGAAGCAGCCTGAACGGCACCGCGGACAGACGTCGCCGTCGGTGCGCACTCCCGAAACATACGCGAGCACTCAGCAGCGAGCAGGCAGGTGGCGAGCACTCGCAAGTCGTTGATTCCTCACTGCGGTTTCCGTTGTCTTTGTACTCGCTGCGCCCGCGAGTTTATGCTACTTCACACACACGAAACTCTTCTTCCCGTACCGTACTTGCCCGTGTGCTTACCAGTACCGGCGTGGCAACGCGTTACCGCGGATTACGTAAACGCGGCGCATTTTTGTCGTAGCACTCTCTTCACGGAAGAAAGACGTACGCGAGACACAAGTGGCCCGACGCTGGCGAAGCTTTTTGATCTAACCTCAAAAGGTCGATGGAGCGAATGCGGACTCAGTCCTTCCTCGGCGGGAAAAGAATTTGCGCACCTGAACTAGCAGGTTTCTATCGCTTTCTTTGACGCGCGATCTTTTCTTCCGTCGTTGGTCGCAAGCGCAATCTCTTGCGATTCTGCGAGCGATGCTGGGATTATTCCAAACTCGGATAAGAACCTCGAGACCTGCTCTTATCCCTGTGATGTCTCGAGCTTTTTTTTTTAAGCTTACACATTATCAATTTGAAGAAGAAAACACAAGCTGTTGTCTTCGGCAAACAAACAGAACACAATGAGATGGCAAGGCGCGCGCAGCGCCTAGAGCGCACTAGGTGCGCCACCCATTTTGTTTTGGAGGTAATCTTTAAACGCTGTTGTCCAGGCGCGTGCAGGGGCACGACTACATTCGACGCTTTATTAATTTCCATCCGGACGAGATACAAGAGCATAACTTGAAATTAGTTGGCTATCTGAATCTAATCAATAATGCTCATATGCTTCCATTATAGGTTTAATTTACATCAAAATCGGCTGCGTGACTTGACTGAAGAGGATGCTGAAGTACCGCGAATTATCGACATTTACAGTGCATAAAATATCTTTGAATTGGCGTTACAGAATCACAAAAACTTTTTTTTAGAATTGAAATACACGTAAAAAGTAGAGGTGCTCAGGTCAATTTTACAAGAAAATCGAACAAAAATTTAATAAATCATTAAAAATTTACTCGTATAGCTGTTACTTAAGGTTAACATTACCTACAAAGTACGTAGCTTGTACGTACAAAATGATAGTAGAGCGCCGTTCAGAAAACATGCACGAATAATACTTACCATGTCAAATTATGACTAAACGCCTAACAAAAAGATATGCTGATGTGCTTTTACCACATGCATATGAGGATGCTTTTAAGAGGATGCTAAAGTAATAAAACTTTCTCAACGTCGATACTGCACACACCCCGAGCGTAAGCTTGCGGGGATAGTGATAAACGCGGTAATGGGAAAAAAGGGGCGAACTCGGCTTTGCGTAAACGTGCCGAATATTTCCAAGTCTAACCGAAGTTTCTAACCTCTATTCGTCCTATGGTCTATAACCCAGCCAGAAATGATTAGTCGAATTGATGTCGATTCGACGTCAATAACACTGGTCGATCGACGGTCGAAATGTGTAGTCGATTCGACTTAAAAATGGGCTTAAATTTCGACCAGTCATCGACAAGTCGATTTGATGTCGATTTGATATCGAATTAATACTAATTCCCAGCGAGAAATGATCTATCGAATCGACATCGAAATAATATCATTTTGATGATTTTGATGTCGAATCGATGTCAAATTGACGTCGATTTTGTCATTATTTCTCACTGGGAATATCTAGAGATGAGATTATAACAGGTAATATTAACGTGAACTTGAGCAATATCGAATTGCTATTTATTACTGTAATATATTACTTTAATAAGTGAATAAAATGTTGAGTGAAAATATAAATGCATATGTGTATTTGCCAAA
>NW_024105255.1:0-80712 GCF_016802725.1 Solenopsis invicta
AAGTGAATTGGAGATGGAAAAGAAAGGCAATAGAGGAGGTAAAAGAATTCTCCTACTTGGGCTACGTAGTGCAAGGCAATGGAGGGCAGAGGGCACAAATGAGGGAAAGATTAAATAAAGGAGCAGCAATAATGGGAAAAGTATGGGAAATTAGGAAAAGAAGGTTTAAGGGGGACTGGGGTAGACTGTGCTGGTTATTTGACATGCTGGTATAGCCGGTGATAGGTTATGGGGTGGAAATATGGGGATGGAAGGAGAGGGAAGCACTGGAAAGACTACAAGAAAGATTCCTGAAATGGGTGATGGGGGTAAATTGGGGGACTCCGGGGTACATGGTAAGAGAAGAAATACAGAGAGGAAAGTTAAGGGAAGGGGCGGGAATAAGGGCAATAGGGTTTGAAAAAAGGTTGGAGGAAGGAAGGGGAAGCGAGCTAGCAAAGAGGTGTTGGGAGGAAGTGAAAGCAAGAAGTACAGGACAGAAAAGTATATCAGAATGAGAGGAGGAAAGAAGGGGATTCCTTGGGATGAGAGGAGTAGGAGGGGTTGGAGGGGATATAGTGGGGATTAATATGGAAAGTCTGATTAAGAGGGAGAGAGAGATGCAGAGGGAGGAAAGATGGGAGAGAATAATGAAGATGAAGGGTAATAGGGAGTATAAATGGATTAAGTGGGAGGGAATTCCGGGGTATTTAAAGAAAGGGTGGGGAGAGAGTAGGTGGAAAAAGGTGGCAAGATTTAGGTTAGGGGACGAGATGAGGAGAAGCGGACACTGGGAGGAGGATGAGCGTAAGAGATGCAGGATGTGTGAACAAATGAATGAAACGTGGGAGCATGTGTGGGAGGAATGTGTGAGCTGGGGGAATGGGAAGGGATGGCAGGAGATGAGGGGGATTGTGCTGGGTGAGGATGGGGAGGGAGAAGAATGGCTGAGGAGGTTAGATGTATGGAGGGGAAGGAATGGTCACGAGGAGAGGGTGGGGAGGGAGGAATGTGTGGAGGAAGATTTAAATGAGTGAGTGGAAGAAGGGATGATTGAAGAGGACTCAAAAGAAACACCGGAAGCGGAGGTCCCGATAGGTTAGGTAGGACTGCGGCGTGTGTGTGTGTAAATAGTAGGAGAGATAGGATAGATATAAGTATAGATTGCGGCGTCCTAGTTTGTAGTTAAGTAAGATAGTCGATAAGGAATAATTGTACGGATTTGTACGGAGATGTAACCCTAAGGGGAGGCAATAAAATTATCTATCTATATAGGAGAATTGGGATGGTCAATATTGAATGGAAGCGTAAAGGGGGATGAGGAGGGGGAATGGACGTATACAGGAGGGAAGGGAGGGACCGTAATAGATTATGTGATCGGAAATAAGGAGATAAGAAGGAAGGTGGAAAAGATGAAGGTGGAGGATTGGGTAGATCATCAGCCGATAACGGTATGGGTGGAGGGAGGAGGCCGGAGGAAAGAGAGGACCGGGAAAAGGAAAGGGAGAGGAAAAAGGGGGGTTTGGACGGATAAGGGAAAAAAGAAATTTGAGGAATACCATGGGAAGAGGGGTAGTGATGGTGAGGGGGTAGGAGAGGAAAATGAAGAGAAAAGTAGAAGTGGCATTAGAGAAAGTAGAGAAGAAAGAGAAGAAGGAACGGAGAGGATGGTGGGATGAGGAATGTAGGGATAGAAAAAGAAAGGTTATGTAGGAATTAAAATGGTGGAGGAGGAGAGGGGGAGAAGGGAAAAAATATAAAGAAATGAGAAAGAGGTACAAGGAACATTGTGAGGAAAAGAAGAAAAAGGAGAGGGAAAGATGAGAGAAAAAAATAGAAGGAATAAGATCCAAAAAGGACGTTTGGAAGGTAGTGAATAAAGGAAGAAGGAAGAGAAAGAGAGTCAGGGAAAGGATTGAAATGGGGGAGTGGGAAAAACACTTTAGAGGGGTGCTGGGGGGAGTGGAGTGGAGGATAAGAGGGGAGGTAATAAGGAGAAGGATAGAGGAGGAAGAAGAGATTAGTAGAGAGGAAATTGGTAGGGCGATAAAGAGATTGAAGGACAGAAAAGCGGCAGGAGGGGATGGGATTACGAATGAAGTATGGAAATATGGGGGAAAAGAAATAAGGGAATGGCTGTGGGAGATATGTAATAGAGTGTGGAAAGGAGAGGGATGGCCGGAAGATTGGAGAGAAGGGATAGTGATATCGATAGTGAAAAAGGGGGAGGGGGAAAAGGTAGAAGACTATAGGGAGGTTACGCTTACGCAAACAGCGTATAAAGTGTACGCGGCGGTTTTGGCGGAGAGATTGGGGGAAGAAGTGGAATATAAAGGGATATTATCACCGAGTCAAACGGGGTTTAGAAGAGGGGTAGAAACGATAGACCACATATACGTGTTAAATTATTTAATAAATAAGAAAATAGCGGAAGCAAAAGGCAAAATAGTAGTTATGTTTGTGGATATGAAAGCAGCGTTTGACTCGGTGGATAGGGAGATACTGGTACAGACAATGAGGAGGAAGGGAATGAGAGAGAGTTTGGTGATGAGGTGTGAGGAAGTTTTGGAGCAGACAATAAGTAGAGTAAGGGTGGGGGAAAGGGAGGAGAGAAACTTTTGGACAAATAGAGGAGTGAGACAGGGATGTCCGTTGAGCCCATGCATGTTCACACTACTACTAGCGGATTTGGATGAGGAATTGGTGAAGGAGGGATGGAAGGGAGTAAAGATAAAGGGAAGAAAAATTTATTCCCTGGCATATGCGGATGATGTGGCGGTGGTGGCAGAGGATGAAGCAGGGATGAAAGGGTTAATAAAAACAAAAGAAGGATATGTAGAACAGAAAAGATTAGAAGTAAATGTGGAGAAGACAAAAGTGATGAAGTGTAGAAGAGGGGGTGGGAGACAGAAAAAGTTAATATGGAAATGGAAACGAAATGAAATAGAGGAAGTGAAAAAGTATAAATATCTGGGCTACATGAGATGGCAAATGGGGGACAGAAAGAACATAGAGGAGAGAGTCAAAAAAGGAGCGGTGATGATGAGAGAAGTATGGGGAATAAGAAAGAAGAAATTCGGAAAGGACTGGGCTAGAAGGATGTGGTTATTTGATAGGTTGGTATGGACGGTTAGCTATGGGGCAGAAATTTGGGGCTGGAAAGAAAGGGAAAGGGTAGAGAGGATACAGGACAAGTATTTGAAATGGGTAATAGGGGTAGGAAGGTACACACCGGGGTACATGGTAAGGGAGGAGATGCAGAGGGAAAAATTAAGGGGAAGGGCAGAAATGAGGGCAAGGAGTTATGAAAAGAAACTGGGAGTAGGAGGAGGGGAGGAGGGGTTGGCAAGGTTGTGTTGGGAAGAGATAAGAGGTAGAGCGAAGGAGGGAAAGGTGATGGGAAAATGAATGAATGAATGAATGAATGTGCGTTTTATTAGCCCTAGGGCAAGCCCTCTAAGGACACAGGTGAGCAGCAAAGAAAAAAGGACAAATCTCTTACAAACTAAAGACAAAATAGCCTAGTGACAAGATCGAAGCTAAATTGAGCAGAGACAGCGAAGTATAAACGTAAGATAAGAAACAGGTAAATCGCAAGCGTGAGTAGAAAATAAAATAAAATAAAATAGAAAATGGGAGGAAGAAAGAAGAGGTTTCTATGAAGAAAAGAGCTGGAATATCAAAGAGACAGAAAAGTTGAAAGATAAGGGAGGGTTAAGGGAGGAAGAGGTGGTAGCCCCGTAGGGATCTGGATCTCCCCGTAGGGATCTGGAGTCCCCGTAGGGATCTGGAGTCGTTTCAGGGCCTCCCGAGGCTCTGCAACGACTCCAGATACAGGAATTGGCGTTCCTGCGGTTCCCGAGCTCGCTAGGGGGTCTGCGGTCTCTCGTAGGCCGTAGATTCAGGGACTTCAGCCACCCTGGCGCCCCAGCTGACATACCGTAATCCGTCACGTGCTGAAACTACGTGCGGGACGGACCGGTGGCCTGGGTCTCACCGCCCGGGCTGCGAGGAGTAAACCTCTATAAAAAATCCAAGGGTGGCGTCCGTGGCGCGGGGTGTCGTTCCATGTAACAGCGGGGCGGTGTTTCGTGTCTCGGACGCCAACGTTTTTAGTAGGTCGGCAGTCATGCTGCCGGGGTGGGGGTGCCGGTCCGGTGTTGTCCCGGGCGGGTGCTTGCGCCCGTCCGTGGCCTCGCCGGGCCGTTTCCCCCGCCTTGGTGGATCCGTCTGCCCATGGCGCCTCGGGCCGATGGTCCCCGGACATCGGCCTGAGTAGGCTCCGGGGCGAGGGTGGGGTTCCCCTCGTTAAATAAGACCCCTCTAATGGACATACATGGGCAGACGTAAAAAGAAAGTACCGCCCAGGGGTGATCGGACACCCCAGGGCCGGCACGGGGGGCTATTGTCCCGGGTCCCCCCCTGTCGTCATCGAACGACGGGCGGTCGTGCGGAGTCGACGCGGGCTCCGCCGACCATTGGGCTACCGCGGAGACGAGGGTCTACGATCCCGAGTACGACCCTCGCATCGCGTACTCGGCATCGCGATGGAGGTATCTGCGGAGACTCTACCGCAGAAATTACGGGTACGATCGCGTGCCCACAGACAAGGAGCTGTGGGAGCTTCACGTTTTTGACGTGGAGTGGCGAGATCGGGAGTGGGTGGAGTACTGGAGCTCGGGCGAGTCCGGGCTGACCGGTTACTCCTCCACCGACGACGAGACACACGTCCCCTTCTCGGGTGGCGGTGACGGGGTTGAGCCGGCTCGGCGAGCCGTGGCCCCTGCCCCGTACCCCGAGGAGGTGACGCCGCTGCCTGATGGGGGGCCCGGGGTGGAGCCGGCCGAAATGGCTGTGGCCCCCGTGCCTCCCGCCGGGGAGACGTCGGCTCTGTCACCCGATGGAAGCCGCGAGGCTGAAATCGGTGGACGGGGCCCGGTTTGCGGGGCGCGTCGGGCGCGCTCCCTTCTCCGGGCCGGCTGCCCGGCGAACGCCGCGAGGCGGATGCCGATCAGCGTGGCGGTGGCGGGGGGCGACGTCGGTCGCGCTCGCGCTCGCCGATCCGCATCCGCGGGGGTGGCCGGGGAGCGAGGGTGAGCCTAGCTCACCCAATGAGACCCTTCCGGGCACCATCGTGGATGTGGACCGGCCAGAGGGAGAGGAGGTTTTACAAACCTCCAGGGGCGCGGTGGAGGCGGTCTCCCCTCCTGCACCTGAGTCACCGGAGGAGGTCGTGGTCACCCCGGATATTCCGGGTGTGCCCGCCGAATCCGGGACTCAGCGTGCGAGGAAGCGGGCACGTGGCCGTCCCCGGCTCGATGGGAGCGGGCCTTTCAGGTCTCCGTCTCCCCTCTCGGACGGGGCGGACATCGAGGACCGTCTCCACGGTGTGCCCATGGAGGGTTTCCGAGCACGGAGGCTCAGAGCCAATGTGATTAGAGACTCGTCTGAGGATGAAGAAGTGGCGGGGGGTCAGATTCGCGGCCTAGGCAGCGGATCAAGATACCCCCGACACTGTTTACTCCCGAGCAGCGCCGAGAGCTAGATCGGGAGATCGGCGTCATCTCTCGCAGCACGACGACCGACCTGGCCGGCTTGGCCGACGGTTGGCTGCGAGAGGTGGAGATCGTCCGGACGAAGTGCACCAAGCTAGGGATGCATGGTGCCTTGTCCGGACAGATGAAGAAATGCACCCATCTCGCCCGAGAAGCGGTGATGACCCTGGCCTACCGGGCCATGGGCCGCCTCGGGCGCGATGAGGGGCAAGAAGAAGTCGCGGCAGCGGTGCGCGAGGAGGAACTCAGGTCCCTCCGCGCCGAGGTCGCGGAACTACGGGGGCAGCTGGGGGTGGCGAGACGAGCACTCGTGCTTGGATCGGGGCCCTCGGCTGCGTCCCGGAGCGACGGGGTGGACTCATCCTGCCCCCGCCGGCCCTGGCATCCGTCCCTGTCCCCGACCCCTCTTCTTTCGAGGAGAGGGTGCTCGGGTTGCTGGGGCGGATGTCTGGGTCGATGGGGGAGATGGAGAAGCGCCTGGCGCGGGTCGAGGATGAGGCGTTCTATGCCTCCTCCTCGGCCGGCGCTGAGGCGAAAAGAGTGAGGGGTGGTCGTCGGGGGGACAGGGCTCCGCGGGAGGAGCCCCCTTCCCCCGAGCCACCCAGCGGCCCCGCGGACACGCCCGCTCGAGCTCCGTCCACGGACGGATCGAGCTGGGCGACCGTAGTGGGCCGCAAGGAGAGGAGGAGGGCTGCGGCGGGGGGGGCGCCGACGAAGAAGTCGGCTCCCGCCCCCGCGCCCTCGAAGATCGGCCGTGGGCGCTCCCTTCCGCGGCCGCGCGTTGCCGGATCGGGTGCCTCGGCGGGGGTGGTGCGGCATCGCCGCTGCCTCCTCCGCCGGGGTCGCGGCCCGGTAAAAAGAAGATGGTAAAGGGGCCGAAGGGGGGTAAGCCTGGGGGGGAGACGTCCCGTGCGTCGTCCGCCGCCCCGGGTGCGGTGGGGAGGCGGATCCCGCGCTCCTCCGTGGTGGCAATCACGGTGGAGCCGGGGTGTGCCTCCTACACCGAAGTAATCAGGAGGTCCAGGGCGGCGATTAACCTGGGGGACATACTCCCTCAGCCCGCCCTGGGTCTCAAATTTAGGGTGTCGCAAGCCGGGGGTGTCCTGTTGGAGATCCCCGGCGCGGACAGTCGGCCGGCGGCGGAGCGCCTCGCGGCCGAGATGAGGCGGGTGGCTGGGGGACCGGGGATCCGGATAACCTGCCCTATGCGTAGGGTAGGTGTTCGGGTGTCCGGGTTCCTGGACTCCACCCTGCCGGAGGATGTGGCGGTGGCGCTGGCATGCGCAGGAGCATGCAGCGCCACCGATATAGTAGTTGGCCGAGTTACTCGCGGCCGCCGGGGCATGGGCTCTGTTATTGCGCAGTGCCCTGTCGCGGCGGCGGCGAGGCTCGCCAAAGTGGGTAAAGTGGCCCTGGGCTGGGCGGTTGCGCGCGTGGAGGCGCTTAAGGCGCCTCCACAGCGTTGCTATCGCTGCCTGGCTCAGGGCCACATGCAGCACCGGTGCCCCGGTTATTCGGACCGGTCCCGGTGCTGCTTCAATTGCGGCGGGGAGGGTCACACTCGGGCTCAGTGCGCGAATTCGCCGTTCTGTCCCGAGTGTGCCTCCCGCAATAGGGCAGCCGACCATCGTCCGGGTGGTCCAAGCTGCCCCAAAATACCCCCTATGCCACGGAGGGCTGGGGGCTTCCTCCCTTCTCCCCGGATCCGGGGAGAGGGGAGGATATTGAAATGGAGCGGCCTCCGTCGTCGCCGGATGCTGACGCTGCCCACGGCGCTCAGGCCGTTGGGGGCGGCGGTACGGCGGCGGCCGAGGCTGCCAAGGGGGTGCGTCTCCCGCGGGCGGGGTCCCAGTAGATGGGCCCCCGGCTGCGGGGGATGCTCGGCTGCCGGGGCCCACCTCGGACTCTTCGGAGTCCGGGGAGGAGCCCCCGCCGCCCAAGACGCGCGCGGTCGTGGAGACCGACGCGTGTGACGCCGTCAGCGTCTTGAGCCACGCGTCTGGGGATAACCTTCCCGTGGCCCGGGTGGTTCTGTCCCCCCTCCCCCCCCAACTCCCGCAGAGGGAGCGGAGGGGGAGTAAGGCCACGAGGGAGGCGAGGCCTAAGGGAGGCGCGCCCAGTGCGCCCTCCCCGGGGCCGCCCGTCCTCGGCAAGGGGAAGCGGCGATAGTGCCGCTCCTCGGGTGCCCGTCCCTAGCTGCCCCTAGCGCTCGGGGGATGCGACGGGACGGGGCCCAGGCCGATGGGGCCCGACACTAGGCGGGATCTCCCCTGGTGACCGGCCCGGCCACGCGAGCGCCGTGGACGGGAGGTGGTGGGGCGGGCGGCGGCGACCGCTCGTCCCTGGGCGTGGGGCTCGCACCGGCGATATGTCAGGAGCGGCTCCATGGCCCTAAATGGGCGCGGGGGTGCGTGATGCCTCGCTCCGCATCCCCGGGGTCGGGCTAGGCCCTACTGGCTGACGTATCTCGGCTGGGCCAGCAAAGCCCGACTCCCAACCCGACGAACTGGCGCGTCGGGGAGCTTCATGCTCCGATCCCCAGTGGAGGGACGTTGGCGTGTGTTTCATCAATCCCGGTCCCTCCACGCAACGGGGCGAGATGGGCTCGGTGGGTTTTTAGTGGGTAGGCGGGCCGGGCCTCGCCAACTTTCTGCCGCGCAAGCGGTCTGTGCCGGCGAGGGGTACCGCGTCCCGAGTCCCACACTCCCGTGGTTTAGCCAACCCGGGGTACATGAGTATTTTCCCCCCGTTAAAAAAAAAAAAAAAAAAAAAAAAAAAAAGGAAGAGGTGGTAGCAAGAGAGAGGAGGTAGCAAGAAGAGGAAAGGTAGGAAAAAATTAGGAGCTCGAAGTTCAACAGATGGTATAACAGAGTGAAGGGAAAGGAAATGCCGGAGTACTTGAAGAGGGATTGAAAAGAAGAAAGATGGATAAGGATTGCGAGGTTTAGGTTAGGAGATGGTATGAGAGGGGGTAGATACTGGGAAGAGAAAGAAAAAAGAAAGTGTGGGATATGTGAATGGGGAGAGGAAACGTGGAAGCATATATGGGAGGAATGCACGGATTGGGGGACGGAAAAAGGATGGCAGGAGATGGTAGGAGAGGTTTTAGGTGAAAGGGGGGAGGGAGAGGTTTGGATGAAAAAACTGGAGGAGTTGCGGGAGGGAGGAGGGTAGCTGGGTATGAATGAGAGTGTGGAAAGAAGAGAGGAAAGTGTGGAAGAAAGCGGCGGAAACGGAGGTCCAAAGAATGAGTGTGGAGGTATGAATGGATGAGTGATTTCTCTCTCTCTCTCTCTCTCTCGTGCGTTGTAAAAGAAGCAAAAAATAAAAAAGGTTGAAACTATGTAAACGGAGCGGAAGTCCGCAATGTACTCCGCAAGGAATAAAGTATCTATTACTACTACTATAACAAAAAGAAACATTGCATTTTTAAAATTTGTGCTATGCCGTACGTAAAAGAATAAATATAATACTTGCTAAATAAAAAAAAGATTAAACAAATGTTAATCGATATTTCTATGTATAAAAACCTGAAAAATTGAAGTGGAAATGAGACGTTAAAAAAAAAATTGGACAGAACAGGTCATAATTTGAAAGGGAGATTGTAACTAGCTTTAAACATATATTTATACATTTATATACCTAATAATACCTTCTAGGTAAATTTCGTTAACTTATTATCATTTATGGAAAAAGCTTGTGTCCGCTAAGCGTAACAAATATATACTAAAAAATTGTGATATTAAAATGTATAGTCTATTAGGTGTTTATTATTTATAGAAGTTTATTATTTAAAGAGATCCTCCAGACTTACAAAAATATATAAAAATTTGATCTTTCGTGGTAAGTTTTTAATTAAGATGTGATAGCAGTTCCAGAATATTTAAAAATTTTTTAATTATATAGATTTCTTTGAATAATTGTTCAAAAAAGCATTAACACTTATAAAAAGAATTTTAAATATTTTAAACGCCAGAAGTATAAATACTTTAAGAAATGTATTTATATGAAGGAATAAAGTTTAATGAACATTTTGGAATTATACATATAAATTAAGTTTTATCGTATTATTTTTATGTAAGTGTATCACATGTTTATAAATTATACAACTGTCTTTAAATATAAAGTCATTTTTGTAAAAGCTTAGCAATATTAACTATTAGTAAAGAAATGTGTAATTTCAGTTACTCGTTATGTGTCATTAAAAGATGACAATGGCCAATCTTAAAGATATGAAGAGTTACGTATCTTTTTTCCACTTATTGTGTACAATGTTTCTTTTTGTTATATAAATTATTATTTTTTCACCAAATATTTTCAAAGAAAGTTTGATATATAACTATAAATTAGCATTAAGCAATAAGATAGATAATAAATGTAGGGTGAAATATACTTCTTTTAAAAGTACATTGGTTAATATCTTGTTGTAGGCAACAGTATTTCATTTAGTACAATTATATTAGAAACCTCAGCAAACAAGTGTTCGTCCACAATCTTGCTTTAAGAGGCCATAAGTCGTAAGGTCGTAAGAAATTGATGAACTATAGTCAATTTTTTTTCTTACATTCAACTCTGATTAGTTAATTTTTACAACCTTACGGCTTACGGCCTCCAAAAGCAAGATTATGAACCGACATTAATGAATTAATATAATGAATTAAATAAAATAAATTAACGTATAATAATAGATTTTTCATAATTATGAAAAAACAAAAATTTTCAATACAAATAGAAATATGTCGCATTTTTTTTTAAATCTACGCATGTCCTGAAATATGCCATACGTGAAAAAATACTAATGAATTGTATGGCATTTTCCAGGACGTAAATTTAAAAACATGTGATATTTCTATTTATAATGAAAATTTTTCATTTTTATAAACACTGTTTAATAAAATATTTACATACAATAAAAATACAAATAAAGTAATATGTTAGATGTAATGTGCCTAATACGGGTCATTAAGAATATATTAGTTAAAATTTCTATATACGCAATAGTAATATAATATCACTATATTAATATAGTATGTATTAAGAGTACTCTAATATTTCAATATATGCAACAGTAATTCAATTGATGTCTATGTCATAGATCTATCCATATATATTTGTTGAGTTGTAAAAATTTCATTATGTTATTTGATTATAATGGTGCTTTTAATGTAGTGCTAACTAAAATACTGCTGCCTTTTTCAAAATATTATGCGTACACTTAAATAAAGCACACTTTAAGTCAACTTATATTTATCACTTTCGCTGATTTAGTTATATACTAAATTAATTTAGTTATATGCTTAGATTATTAAATATATTGTTTATGAAAAAACAAACATTTTCAATATAAATAGAAATATGTTGCATTATTTTTTAAATCTATATTTGTTCGGAATGTAAAAAGATACTCATGAATTGTATGGCATATTCCAGAATGTCCCGTAATTAAAAAAAAATTCGATATGTTTAAGCATCAAGAGGTTGTAACACTTTTTTAATGAATTTCGAAACATATAAATATACCGATGTTCCGAACCAATGTACGTACAATACGTCTCGCTACTCTTAGTAATCAAACCAATGATTCGCAGTTTCAAATATTTATGCGTTCTTGTTGCATAAAATTTTATTATGTAAAACTCCTTTTAATGCTAGCATGTTTAAAAAAAATAAAAATATTCAATTCAAAGTAAAATATGCTAAATTTTTAAAAAATCGTACATCTTGGAATAAGCCGTACATTGAAAAAAAAAAAAAACAAATTGTTTGTAGAAGAATAAAAAATAGTAAATAGATAAAAAATATTTGTTTATAATTATGTTAATAGTAACGTCTTTTATTGATCTTTATAACAATTTAATTATGTGTATTAACTTTGAAGTATTTGTAGTTTTTATATTTGTTCTCAAATCTGCCAATACATTTGTATATACATCTGATGTACAATATGTATATACATCTAGATGTACAGTCCTGGAATCTGTCATTACAGTAGTACGGCAGTTTCCAGGACATCCTGGTATCTACCGTACAACATAAATTTTTTCCAGGACAGTTGTGAAAAGTGCCAAATGTCCCGGAATCTACCTATATAAAAGTTGAAAAGTTCCGGAAACTGCCCCTAGACATACATATATACATACATACATACTTATATATATATTTTATATATATATATATATATATATATATATATATATACAAGGTGTGATCAAAAAGTTAGGTGACTTTTCATTTTTATAAAAAAATATTCATTTATTCATCTAAAATTGTGTTATCCCCTTCAAAATAATCCCCCTCTGATACAATGCATTTGTGCCAGCACTTTTTCCAGTCGTCAAAACATTTCTGAAATGCACTTTTGGGTATTGCCTTGAGCTCCTCCAGCGATGCAGCCTTAATCTCCTCAATCGTCGCAAATCTTCGTTTCATAGGCCTTTTCAATTTTGGGAAGAGGAAAATGTTTCGTCACCAGTCATAACCCTTTTGAGCAGATCAGGATCATCATTGACGTCGTTCAACATGTCTTGGGCGATGTTCATGCCACGCTGCTTCTGATCAAAATTAAGCAGTTTTGGAACAAATTTCGCTGACACACGTGTCATACCCAAAACATCCGTTAAAATTGATTGGCATGAGCCAAACGATATGTTAAGATAATCAGCTACTTCTCTAATCGTGATTCGACGATTTTTCAAAACAATTTCTTTCACTTCCTGAACATTTTCGTCGGTTTTTGACGTGCTGGGGCGTCCAGAGCGAGATTCATCGTTAACATTTTCTCGGTCCTCTTGGAATAACTTATACCATTTATAAACATTTTTTTTGCTCAAAGTTGACTCACCGTACGCCACTGTCAACATTTCAAGAGTTTTTGAACACTTAATACCATTTTTTACACAAAAATTAATACAAACTCTCTGCTCCATTATTTTCAACAGCAAAAAATCGCCGAGCACGCAAACACGAGTCTAACCTTTATGCCTCTCACATAAAAACAACACATGCTATATAGTGAAAACTGTGAACATATGATCGTGACGAGTGTACCAACACAAAAAAAAATTTTGAAATTAGAGTGTACAGAGCGCGCGAAATTCAAAAGGTCACCTTACTTTTTGATCACACCTCGTATATATATATATATATATGTATATAAATGATAAAAGAGAAAAATTTAGTATTTGTAAATTATGCAAACAACAAAAAGTAAAGAAAATTGTAAAAATGACAGGTTCCAACACTACCGGATTGAAACGACATGTAAAAATATTTTATGGAAAATAATTTGATCAATTATACGGACCCACTCCACAAGCAAAAAATCAACGACTTCTAAATTTTTTACAACCGAAGGTAATTTTAGAAGAAAATATAACTAAATATATATATATATATATATATGTACATCTATTAAAATAATATAGAACTCTAATCTTATGTAAGTATCTTAAACGTTTAAATAATTAACCGAGTCCTAATAGATAAATAAGTGCTTGAGAACACGAGGGAAACAGAAAAAGGTTCTTTGTCTTTCCTGTTTTCACCCACACATATAGAGAAGAATAAAGGGATAAATATAAATATATATATGTAAGAAATGCCAAAGAAATCATTATAAAAAAAAAATAATAATAATAATAATAAAAGAAAAAAAGGAGGAACCTTTTATATATTATGCAAATATTTTTTATAAGAATATATATATTTATGCCTTGCACCTATCAGGGAATTATGTAAAATCTTACAAAGGATAAGAATCTTTATATTATAAACGCGGCGCTGGTAGTTAAGTAAATAACACTAAACAAATAAATAATTAGGAATACGAAAGAAAATAACGGGAAGGGGATTTGCAGGTCGCCCTCTTCTTTCCTATTTCTATTAACCCACAACGCACACCTGAATGCATTTAGATATAGATCTTCCCTCTTTAATATAAGAATTAATTGTAACCGAAGGAAAGAAATCAAGTCTCTTTGCAAATGTTGTGCACCCCCAACATTTGTCTAAGCCGGGGGGTGTTACGTCCTGCGGAGTAATAATTCTATCCTTTGCAACCAGCGGATATTCTAATTAACGGGCCGAGCGACGGTGATCTCACCCTCGTTCCAAGAATACGGTGACTCTCACGGCAATAATCAGATGTCACGAATTAAGTAGCTATAAATTCACCAATTAAGAAGATCTGAGGTGACACCGTTGCTCGACGCTGGCAACACCCAAGATAGTAAAATCAGGGAGCTGGAAGACGCACGTGTGCACCCCTTTGTGTTCTGATGTCCGATACTCGCATAGCAACAAATCAAAGAATTTTTTGACATTTAATTCTTCCGAGAGTTCAATTGTCAAACCTGCCGCTATCTCGGATAACAATTACCGAGGAATATAAAAAAGTCGTAAAAGCAAATATTGCACGTGGGTGTACTAATGAATAAAATGGTGCACACGGCCCTCGATGGGACAAAGGGAATCATAGATAAAAAATAGTATAAATAGGTGCGTCTTCTAGCAGAGCGTGCAGTTCAGCCTAGTATAGTCTTCATTCCTCGTCCGAATCGCAGTTCCGTGGCATTTTGCATGCCCAAGTTCTGCGACTTTCGGATCCGCGGCCTTAAAACTCGTACGCGGCGCAAGTCTCGGTCGAGAGGAAAAAGTGTTATTTCAAACGTCCCTGGTTGAGATCTGCCGACCATTGTGCATTGCACCCGGAACACCTCCGACCGGACCTACCATCTCCCGCCGAGTGCGGCCCAGTTTGAAGCCCTGCGGCTCCGAGAGAATCACATTCACCTGCATCGACACTCACACTACAATCTGCAAGCAGTAAGTCCTAAATCAACCGTTTGTTTCGCTCTCGTTTTTTGAACACCTTTTCTCTCTCTAGTGCGAAAGACTTTAACTTTAAACATAATATATTTATTAAGTTTATTACTCTTTCCTTCCGAAACTCTTCTCCATACTCTCTCTCTCTCTCTCTCTCTCTCTCTCTCTCTCTCTCTCTCTCTCTGACCACCTGCGACGCTCGTAACCAATGGATCGCCGGAAAGAGGGCTAGGGGGATGCTGGATGGATCCCACGTTCCGTGTCTTTTGCCCGGAGTCATTGATATCAACGTGCGGCTCTCTCTTCGCGCCCGTGAGGTCCTTGGCGAGGCGCGGCGCGCTGTCGGGGAGGGACGTCTGCATAGCTCGTGGGTAAGAAATGGGCTCATCCATGTTCGGCGTCACTCTAACATCCCCTCCCCCCCAACCGTATCCGCGACCGCGCGCACTTGCGGTCGCTGGTCTCGGGGGCGCCGGTGCTCTCCTCGGGCGGGGATGATGTCGGGCCGTCTTCGGGCTGCACGCGTTTCTCCTCTGCGCCTGCGAGCGTTACTGATTCTTCGCGGCCTCCCTTGGCTCCGCGATCTGCCCCTGCGCCGCCGGCTCCACTCGGTCCCCTCCCACGGGGTGCCCCTCCCAACATCAACTTTGACGCGGCTCCCTCGGCTGGGGTCCTGCGGTCCAGAAAGGACTGACGGTCTGACCGGGTCGCCCGTCCGCCTTCGGAGTGCCTGCGCCTCTGCCACGTGAACTGCCAGTTGCTCCTCCCTCATTTCTCCGAATTCGCGGACTTTTTCTACAGGGAGACTTTCGACATTGTCGCTATGTCGGAGACTTGGCTTAAGCCTCACGTTCCTGACAACTTCGTTTTCCTTCCCGGCTATCGCGTCATTCGACGCGACCGTGAGGGGGGCAGGAGGGGGAGAGATTGGCGTTTACGTGCGCGACTACATCGGCGCTTCTGTCCTTGCAGCGTCCCCTGGTCCCTACAACAGCCAGCCCGAATACATGCTGCTTCGCATTTCCTTATGGGCTTCCCGTCCTTTTCTTCTTGCCGTCGTTTATCGACCTCCCAAAATTGGTCATCTCTCTCTCTTTCAAGCCGACTTTGAAAAATTCCTTCCTTCTTTCCGCAATGCCATCGTCATTGGAGACTTTAACATCGACATCAACCGTCTCACTCACGACACTGAGTCTCTCTCGGATTTTTGCACCACCAATCATCTTTTCTTCGTTCACTTCGGCAACACTCACCATACCACTACATCACATACTAGAATTGACCATTGCCTTGTTAGTAGTTTCTCCCTTGTAACGTCTCATCATCAGCTTCCTGTTCCCTTCCTGTCCAACCACGACCTCATCGAGGTTTCACTCAACCTTCTCATCGATCGCCTTCCTCCCCGCCTTGTTACTATCCGCGACCATTCCAGGACGGACTCACAGACTCTCCACAGTCTCCTGTCTTCTCTCGACTGGCTACGCATTCGTAATTTCGCCCATGTCGATGACATGGTCCTTGCTCTCAGTCAACTTCTGACCTTCGCTCGCGATGAACTTTTTCCGTTAAAATCATTCATAGCGAGGAGACTCCCCGCTCCTTGGATAAACGACAGCATCCGAGATCTCTTGCGCAGGCGGGACGTAGCCAGGAGAGCTTTCCTTCGCCTCCCCTCTCCCTCGAGGGGGGAGACTTTCCGCACGCTGCGCAACCAAGCCAAGTCCGCTATAAAGTCCGCCAAAAACACCTATCTTACCAAAAGGCTTGGCTCGACGTCTAGCGCCGCTCGACTGTGGTCTGATCTGCGCTCTCTGGGCCTTGCTAACGCTGGGACCCCGTGTCCACATCTAAATTTCTCTCCAGAAATTCTGAACACCTTCTTCTCCTCAGCTAGCCTCGCCTCGCCCGATCCATCTATCCTTCCGCCCGGCTCTCTTTATATCTCTCCTCCTGATCCACTCCATTCTCTCTCTCCTCTCCCCTGCCCTTCTGTCTCCTCCTCGCTCCTAGCCGATCCTTCCACCTTTTATTTCCTTCACATTACGCCCGATGCTTTGCTGCGCGCTCTACGCCGCAGCACCTCCAACTCCTCTTAACCCGACGACATCAACCGTCGCTTCATCTTAATGTGTCTTCCGTTTATTTTTCCTTTCATCCTCGATATTTTCAACCGGTCTTTCACCACTTCTTCCTTTCCCTCCTCCTGGAAACTCTCTCATGTTATCCCATTTCCTAAATCCAAGGATCCCACCGAACCTTCTCACTTCCGCCCTATATCCTTGCTTTGCTTTCTGTCTAAAATCCTCGAGCGTGTTGCCTTCGAGCAACTCTCCTCTCACCTACTGATCTACAACTTCGATCCTCTCCAAACTGGCTTCCGAAGGAGGCACAGCACGCAGACAGCTCTCCTGAAGCTACTAGACGATGTGAGACTGGCCATCGACAAAAGGATGGTCACCTTGCTCGTCCTGTTTGACTTTACCAAGGCCTTTGATACGGTCTCCCATGATCTTCTTCTTGATCTTCTAGATCTTCATGATCTAAGCTGGGCTCTTTCCGCCTGTCTCCCTCCGCTTGCCAATGGGTGCGGTCCTACCTCACGGGGCGTCACCAGCGCGTGCGTGGCCCGGACGGCTCCTTCTCGTCTTGGATGCCTGTTGTTGCTGGGGTCCCCCAGGGCTCGGTTCTCGGCCCCCTGCTTTTTTCACTTTTCATCAACGACCTCAGCCCCGTCCCAAGGCATTGCAGCCACATCCTGTACGCAGATGACCTGCAAATTTATATTCACTTTTCACCTGCTGACATAGACGCCGCTCTTGCCAAGGTCAGAGCGGACATCGAGTCCTGGGCTCAGAACAACTCTCTCATCCTTAACGCTCGCAAAACTAAATCCATGCTCCTGGGATCCTCTAAATTCATCAACAGCATTCTTCTAGCATCCAACTACACCTCAACGGTACATTAATAGAATTAACCGACAAGGTCACAAACCTTGGCATCTGCCTATCCAGCTCTCTCAGTTGGTCGGAGCATGTACGTGGCACTTCGAGCCGCGTCAACGGAATCCTTTGGCGGCTAAAGGCTTTCTCCAACTGCCTCTCCTTGCGCCTTCGTACTCAGCTCGTCACGGCTCTCATCTTCCCCGTCTTTGACTACTGTGCGGCCCTCTTCACTGACTTGACGGGGCAACAAAAATTAAAACTAAGACGCCTAATGAACTCATGCGTGCGGTTTATTTTCAACCTTCGCAGGGATGAGCACATTTCGGGGTTTTATGAGATGTTGGGATGGCTCAGCTCTGACGACAGGAGGGAGTACCTCACATGTTGCTTTCTATTTTCTATCATCCTCAATTCGTCTCCTCCCTATCTCTCCGAAAACTTCCGTCCTCAGCACCGTCCTCTCTCCCACCTGCGCTCCTCCGCCTCCTCTTCCCTCGATCTCGCAATCCCTTTCTGCCGCACCTCCACCTACCAACGTTCCTTTCATTCGACTGCGTGCTCCCTATGGAATAATCTCCCCCCTGCCATCAGGGAGGCCGCCTCAACTAGCGCCTTCAAGCGCTTGCTCTTCGGCTACCTGAATAGCCGCGGCCCTGCTGCGATGCCCCTCGGCTCACACATAGCGTCCATCAACAGTACTCACTGCTAATACCTTTTACTGCTATAATGTTATTTTATTCCTTTTGTTTTGTTTATTATAGTTTATTTTCTTCCTCTTTTTTTTCCTCTATTGTTGCTTACTACTTTCCTGCAACTTAGTTAGATCTTAGTTCGTAAGTGATATTGTTATTCTTTACGCCCTACTGTATGTACTTCAGAGAGTCTTTAGAGGACTTGCACTAGGACAAAATAAATGTTTATTCATTCATTCATTCATTCATTCTCTATCTCTCTCTCTCTCAATCTCTTTATTTTTAATTCTTCTCTTTCTTGGAATTAACTCGTAAGAGTTAATCCAAAAGAATTTTTTTATGTTTAAATTCTTTTCTTTCTTGGGATTTACTCGTAAGAGTTAATCCGAAAGAATCTCTTTATTTTAAATCTTTTCTTTCTTGGGATTAAACCGTAAGAGTTAATCTGAAAGAACTCCTTTATCTTTAATTTCTTTTTTTTTTCTTTTGGGATTCACTCGTAAGAGTTAATCCGAAAGAATCTCTTTATTTTTAATTCTTCTCTTTCTTGGGATTAACTCGTAAGAGTTAATCCGAAAGAATTTTTTTACTTTACGTTACGTCCAGGGTTGAAGAAGGATAGGTAAGATGTGGAGGGAGAAAGGAGGGACGTAACAACTTGAGAATGTGCACACAAAGCACTGGCAGGCCGCGTCGACAACCCAGAATATATGGGTCAATGGGTACACAGCGGAGGGCCCAAATGACAAACATTCTGGGTGTTCCGTGTCCCTCGGTCCTGCTTTGAGGCAGCAAATTTAATTGCTTTACCTCGGGATCGGACCTAGTGCTTGGCTTAATAGAGCGAGGGATGATGAGTCAGGTTGAGAAATCAATTAAGTTCCTTATAATCAATCATCGATTTATTAAAAGAAACTGCGAAAGATAAAAATATATAAGAAAAAAATTAATTCTATGTGAAAGTAATTTATTACAAATTAGAGCTGTAAAGGAACAAAATTTAGTAATAATAAAAAAAAAACGAAAAAATCCGCAGACTCGTGATACAAAGCTCAAGATTAGCAATTACGATTATACACACACACACATATATATATATATATATATATATACAGGGTGTTTCAGACCACCCGTACACCCCTTTTCTCTTCGCAGAATTAGGACCAATCAAAAATATGTTCAGACGAAAGTTGTAGGGTTTCAAAAGATCTATTCAATGATCTTATCAGTTTGACCTTGGATGGCGTCGCCAAGGTCAGATCGAAATCACATTAAGTTTTTTAAATAAAACACCCTATTTTTGATTCCAGAATCTAATAGCTGGTGTCAAGACCTTTCCAAAACACTACAAGAAAGTTTATTTTCGTTGACTACTTTCCGAGTTGTGCGGCTTGAAAGTTACACTACCGCCAACACCATGTAAATAACAATATAAAATCACGCCTTTCGCAGAAAGCCGTGCAGCCGACACAAAGAAAGTAAACACGCGAGCCGGGCCAACAAAAACAGATCATGAAAAATCGTGAAAGTTAGCTGTCGCGACCGTAGATAGTCACATACATATGTATGTCATAATATTATGTAATTACATTATTACTTTAACGGTAGCACACAAGCAATAACGAGCGCGGCTTTCTGCGTAACGATGTCTAACTCGTGATTTTATACATATTGTTATTTGCATAGGATGTAGTAGAGATGTATTCACCACAACGCTATTGTGACTCAACTCAACACGAGTGACAATAACTCTCTCAAACTTGTCACCTACGTCTTCAATAACCGTCATATCAGTATCAATCGCGCAACAAAAATCCGACCCTCTTTATTAGTCTAGGTTTATTTAGCCATGTCCTATTCCAATGAAGAAGCATATGATATGCTGCTAATTTTAGGTGAGTGTCGAGGTACATTCATTGCAGCGGAAAGATTGTGGCGGGAACGTTATCTTGATCGGACTCCTCACTCGCGAAATGTTTTTTCACGTTTGGCTAAACGAATCAAAATTAAAGGTGTCGTTCAGCCTCAACATAACAAAGGTACACAAATTCGTCGTCCGATTATGGATGAAAGAACAGTGGAAATTCTTGCATCGACAGAATTGAACCCTTATGATTCTTTAAGACGACGAGAACAAGATTTTGGTGTTAGTAAAATCAATGTTTGGCGCATTCTAAAAAATAACAAATTTCACCCTTACAGAATGTCTGTTCATTAAGCGTTGAATTATAACGATATTAGACAGAGACTTGTATTTTGCAACTTTATAAGACAGCAACCACTTGATTTCCACTTGAAAATTTTATTTTCTGACGAATGTACACTTAAAAGTGATGGATCTGTTAATACTTGGAACTCTCGTTATTGGGCACAAAATAATCCTCACTGGTTGAGAGAAGTAGATCATCAAACCATTTGGAAAGTCAATGTTTGGTGTGGAATTATTGGAAGTCAAATCATAGGTCCTGTTTTCTTTGACGAAAATCTAAACGGTGATAGATATTCCGCCTTGATAATGACAGATCTTCCTGTCTTACTAGAAAATATTCCTCTGCAATTGCGCCTGAACATGTGGTTCCAACAAGATGCATGTCCGTCTCATACATCGAGAGTTGCTCGTGCGGCATTAAATACTATGTTCCCCGACAAGTGGATAGGCAAATACGGTCCAATCAATTATCCACCCCGATCACCAGATCTCACCGTCCTTGATTATTATTTCTGGGGAAGGATAAAAAACTTGGTCTATCATGAACGTCCGACTACGAGGGATAATATGATTCGTAGAATAAGTGAAGCAATTCGATCCTTACGTGCCGAGGAAATTCTTCGAGCAACCAATGATTTTCAAAATAGAGTTGATTCTTGCTCACTTTGAACATTTAGTCGCTTAACAAAACATACACTCATTCATTCCCGAACGTGAGAGGCAAGGGGACTCACGTGAATCAAGCACCCCAATGGGATGAAATTCTCGTCACGTCCACGTCGTTCATTCTGGATAATGCTAAGCACGGGAAAATGCATACAGTCAATCTGGACATGATTGATCATCAAACATAATCAATCCAGTTAATAAACAAAAGCAGAGTACATAAAACTTTGACTCCCCTTTTCCTCCCCCATACACATACGCATGCACGTATGCACACACCCACACACAAGATTAAATCCGACTAAGTAACCACCACATGGTACATCTTGAGTAATGCTGATGCTGGCGGTAGTGTAACTTTCAAGCCGCACAACTCGGAAAGTAGTCAACGAAAATAAACATTCTTATAGTGTTTTGGAAAGGTCTTGACACCAGCTATTAGATTCTGGAATCAAAAATAGGGTGTTCCATTTAAATAACTTAATGTGATTTCGATCTGACCTTGGCGACGCCATCCAAGGTCAAACTGATAAGATCATTGAATAGATCTTTTGAAACCCTACAACTTTCGTCTGAACATATTTTTGATTGGTCCTAATCCTGCAAAGAGAAAAGGGGTGTACTGGTGGTCTGAAACACCCTGTATATATATATATATATATATATGTATATATACATATATATATTTTTTTCATATATATATATAATTACATTTATAATATTCTATACTAGTGTAATAAACAGGGTATTTGCACGTGTGTATGTGTACATATGTTGGGACTTCATTTAATACGGCGGTATTGGGGCGGAAGTGATTTAAAAATATTAATTTGGGAATTAAATAATGTTTTGGATATATATAGGGGAGATACACGGGGACTGGTGCATCGGGGGGAGACCGGGAAAGGAAGACACGGACCGCTTCGAGATCAAATTCTTAGGGGCTGAGAACGCGCCAGGAGGGAGTGGGACAGAAGAGATCGAAAACATTGAGAGAATTGACTCTAGTGATTGAAGAAGGCCAGGGGCAAAATAACAACGAGGGGGAAATGGAGGTAGCTCCTCTACGATCTCTACACTAAGCGCGGGGCTAGGAGAACGATCCTCGTCCTCGAGATTAGGCGATCCGAGGATCGGAGGGATGGAGCAAGGTTGCTCCTTCTCCTCGTGGGGCCCTACGTTTGGAAAATCCGCAAGAGGTTGGTTTTCCTCCAAATTGTGAATTTCGGGGATAGGAGATCCTTAAGAAGAGAGCGAAACGGGAGAGTCCGGGAAGATTCTATAAGTTATTTGAGAATTGGGGGAGTCGGCGTGAAAAAAATTATCTACGGGTTAGTCGGCGCGAAGAAAATTATCTACGGGGGAGTGGGGGAAAAATGCGAACGGGGGAAGTCGCTCTTCTTCCGGTGCGACCGGAGAGTACGTCACAGGGGGGCAAAGTCGATTGACTTGGGCGGCGATCCGATGTATTTCCTCCTCAATGGCTTCGAGGCGGCGGATTCGGCGATTGCGGCGATTTCGGTGGCGCTTCGCGGCTGCTCGTGACCAGTTTTTATAAACTTTGGGGATTTTATTCACTGAAATAAAAAAAAAGATACTCCGTTTCTCTCCGTTTGGCGAAAGGTTAAAATTTAGACACTCTCTCGGGTTAACTCGAATAGGGTTCGAGTGAAACCGAGGAAAAAGATCGGAACTAAAAAAAAAGGTTGGACAGGATCTAAGGGGTGAGGAGGAAACGAGAATTCTTACGAGAAAATCCCAAGAAAGGAAAGGATTTAAAGATAAAGAAATTCTTACGGATTAAATCTTACGAGTTAATCCCAAGAAAGAGAAGAAATAAAAATAAAGAGATTGAGACAGAGAGAGAGAGAGAGAGAGAGAGAGAGAGAGAGAGAGAGAGAGGAGTATGCAAAGGAAAGAGTAATAAACTTATTAAATATATTATGTTTAAAGTTAAAGTCTTTCGCACTAGAGAGAGAAAGGGTGTTCAAAAAACGGGAGCGAAACAAACGGTTGATTCGGGTCTTACTGCTTGCAGATTGTAGTGTGAGTGTCGATGCAGGTGAATGTGATTCTCTCGGAGCCGCAGGGCTTCAAACTGGGCCGCAATCGGCGGGAGATGGTAGGTCCGGTCGGAGGTGTTCCGGGTGCGATGCACAATGGTCTGCAGATCCCAACCAGGGACGTTTGAACTGACACTTTTTTCTCTCGACCGAGACTTGCGCCGCGTACAAGTTTAAAGGCCGCCGACCCGAGAGTCGCAGAACTCGGGCATGCAAGATGCCACGGAACTGCTATTCGGACGAAGAATGAAGACTATACTGGGCTGAACTGACTGTTAGACTGAACTGTCTGAAGTGAACTGTGAACTGTACGCTCCGCTAGAAGACGCATCTATTAATACTATTTTTCATCTATGATTCCCTTTGTCCCATCGAGGGCCGTGTGCACCACTTTATTCATTAATACACCCACGTGCAATATTTACTTTTACGACTTTTTTATATTCCTCCGTAGTTGTTATCCGAGAAAGCGGCAGGTTTGACAATTGAACTCTCAGAAGCATTAAATGTCAAAAAATTCTTTGATTTGTTGCTATGCGGGTGTCGGGCAGCAGAACTCAAACTGCACACGTGCGTCTTCCAGCTCCCTGATTTTACTATCTTGGGTGTTTCCGGCATTGAGCAACGGTGTCACCTCAGATCTCCTTAATTGATGAATTTATAACTACTTAATTCGTGACATCCGGTTATTCTCACTCCGTGAGAGTCACCGTATTCTTGGGATCGGGGTGAGATCACCGTCGCTCGCCCGTTAATTAGAATATCCGCTGATTGCGAAGGAAAGAATCGTTACTCCGCAGGACGTAACATTTAAATCCTCTTCTTTCTTGGGATTTACTCGTAAGAGTTAATCCCAAAGAATTTCTTTGTCTTTAAATCTTTTCCTTTCTTGGGACTTTCTCGTAAGAATTCTCGTTTCCTTCTCTCCCCTTAGATTCTGTCAATCCTTTTTTTTACTTCCGATCTTTTTTCCTCGGTTTCACGCGAACTATTCGAGTTAACCCGAGAGAGTGTCTAAATTTTAACCTTTTGCCAAACGGAGAGAAACGGAGTATTTTTTTTTTATTTTAGTGAATAGAGTCCCCAAAGTTCATAAAAACCGGTTCCGAGCAGTCGCGAAGCGCCGCCGAAATCGCCGCCCAAGTCTGTCGACTTTGCCCCCCTGTTTCGTACTCTCCGGTCGCACCGGAAGAAGAGCGACTTCCCCCGTTCGCATTTTTCCCCGACTCCCCCGTAGATAATTTTCTTCGTGCAGACTCCCCCGTAGATAGTTTTTCTCGCGCCGACTCCCCCGTAGATAATTTTCCTCGCCCCGACTCCCCCGTAGAAAATTTTCTTCGCGCCGACTCCCCCGATTCTCAACTAACTTATAGAATCTTTCCGGACTCTCCCGTTTCACTCTCTTCTCAGGGATCTCCGATCCCTGAAATTCAGAATTTGGAGGAAGACCAACCTCCTGCGGATTTTCCAAACGTAGGGCCCCACGAGGAGGCGGAGGAACCTTGCTCCACCCCTCCGATCCTCGGATCGCATGATCTCGAGAACGAGAATCGTTCCCCAAGCCTCGGGCTTAGCGTAAAGTTCGTAGAGGAGCTACCTCCACCTCCCCCATGTTGTTATTCTGCTCCTGGTCTTCTTCAATCACTAGAGTCAATTCTCTCGGTGTTTCCGATCTCTTCTGTCCCACTCTCTCCTGCCGCGTTCTCTATTTGCCCCGAAAAATTTGACCTCGAAGCGGTCCGTGCTTTCCTTTCTCGGTCTCCCCCCGATGCACCAGTCTCCGTGTATCTTCCCCATATATATCCAAAATATTATTTAATTCCCAAACTAATATTTTTAAATTACTTCCGCCCCAATACTGCCGTATTAAATGAAGTCCCAACATAGGCACACATACACCTATACATACACGTATATTTCTAGAAAGAATTGTAAATGGTAACTATTATAAGACAATAGTATTATTGAAATATCTGTTGTAAGCTCAAATTAATTGTATCGCACACTCTAATCGTTAATTTAAATAGTATAGTCTACTCTGTATTAAACAATTGGAGTCCAATTCAGATTTTTCTTTTAATTTAACGATATATGTGAAAGGGGGGAACCAACGCTAATTCAATCTGTTCATTTAAATAATTATGAGAATGAAATGTTAAATTTCCCAGTAAGTCGACATTGTATTCATTGTTATTATTCATTAGAATAAACTATGTATAACAATTAATCTGTCCTAATTTTTCAACCACGACCACCATTCCTCGCTCTTAGGATAAGCACTAGGTTCAATCCCGAGGTAAAGCAATTAGGTTTGTTGCCTCAAAACAGGACCAAAGGACGCGGAACACCCTGAATGTTTATCATTGGGCCCCCGCTGTGGTCCAATTGACCCATATATTCTTGGTTGTCTACGCGGCCTGCCTGTGCTTTGTGTGCACATTCTCAAGTTGTTACGTCCCTCCTTTCTCCCTCCATATCTTACCTATCTTTTTTCAACCCTGGACGTAACAGTACATAAAGAAAATTTTCCCTTTAGACTTATTGTCTCCTCGGTAAACACGGTTTTTTATCCGATTGCAAAATTCTTAACAAGATCATCAACAACAGCTTACCCTTTGACTCTAGACAAGTTTATAATAATTTCGATATCGCTAAGTCTCTATCGGGAATGAAAATTAGGGAAGAATATTGTTTATTATGTTTAGATGCGAAATCCCTGTTTACAAATATTCCTCTGGATTTGGCAATGGACAGTATTCGCAAGAGATGCCCGTCAATAGAGAACAATACAAAGATTCCATTTGATGAATTTATATTTGCTCTAAAATTTATACTGTCTTCCACGTTTTTCACTTTTAATGACGTTTTTTACAAACAAACTTTTGGTACACCAATTGGTTCGCCCTTATCACCCATTATAGCGAATATTGTGTTGCACGATTTAGAAGAAAAAGCGTTGAAGTCACTAAATCTAGAAATACCGTTCTATTTCCGTTATGTCGACGACATTGTTATGGCAGCATCTCTGAACTCACTCAGTTTTATCCTCAAATTATTTAACAGTTTTCATAAAAGATTACAATTCACCATTGAATTGGAACAAGACCGTAGCCTAAGTTTCTTGGACCTTTCATTAAAAATAACCGACAATACATTCATCATTGATTGGTTCCATAAAAAAACTTTCTTTGGTCGTTATGTATCATTTTTTTCTAACCACCCAATATGCCACAAAATTGGAACAATCTATAATACGGTCGATAGAGCGCTATTGCTATCTCATCCTACTTTCTAACAAAAAAATTTGGAATTAATTATTGGACTACTTCTAAAAAATGGATATTCTCTAGAATTTATTTTCAAATATATTAAAGTAAGAATAAAAAATCTATTCAACACAAAAATGACACCCATCATCATAAATGATCAAGACCAAACAAAAAAAGATGACAACACAAAAAAATTCATTGTTGTCCCTTACATTCGAAATATCTCTGAAAAAACAACATCTTTATTAGACAAAACTACATTTACATTTGGCTATAGATGCATAAATAAAATTAAAAATTTCGTCAAAGTACATAAAGACCAAACGGAGAGGGACTGCAGTAACAATGTCGTTTGTAAGATCTTTTGTAATAATTGCGATGCTACATATGTAGGGCAGACGAAAAGACAGTTGAGGACTAGAGCAAAAGAGAACGCATGCCCGCCCGCTCGCCCGCCCATGCTTTCTCTCGGTGTCTACTGTTCTTCCTTTCTCTCTCTGTCCCTCTACTGCTCTCCCTCGCTTTCTACCGTTTGCCCTTTCTTTCTTTTGTTCTCCTCCGCTCTCTTTCGTTCTCTACCGCTCTTTTACGCCCTCACTTGCTCTTCTTTACTCTCCCTCCCTGTCTATCGCTTTCTTACGCTCACCTACGCTCTCTACTGCTGTTCTTCGCCCTTTACCGCTCTCTTTCGCCCTCTACTGCTCTCCCTCGCTTTCTAACTCTCTCCCCCGCCCTCTCTCGTTCTCTACCGCTCTCCTTTACCCTCACTCACTCTACCTCCCTCTCTATCGCTTTTCTACGCTCTCTACCGCTGTCCTTTGCTTTCTACCGCTCTCTCTCTCTCTCTCTCTCTCTCTCTCTCTCTCTCTCTCTCTCTCTCTCTCGCCCTCTACTGCTCTCCCTCACTTTCTACCGTTTGCCCTTGCTTTCTTTCGCTTTCTCCCACTCTCTCTTGTTTTCTACCACTCTCCTTTGCCCTCTTTCGCTCCTCTTCACTCTCCCTTCTTCTCTATTGTTTTCTGCGCTCTCCTGTGCTTTCTACCGCTTTTCCTCGCTCTCTACCGCTCTTCTTCGTCCTCTACCGCTCTTTCTCGCCCTTTACTGCCCTCCCTCGCTTTCTACTGTTCGCCCTTGCTTTTTTTGCTCTTCCTTGCTCTCTCTCGTTTTCTAGCGCTCTCTTTTGTTCACCCTTGATCTCCTTTACTCTTCCTCCTCTCTATTGTTTTCCTACGCTCTCTATCGCTCTTCTTCGCTCTTTCTCGTTCCTTATCGCTCTCCGCTCTTCCACGCCCTCCCTTGCTCTTTATCACTCTCCTCCGCTTTTTCTTTCGCTGTCTACCGCTCTCCTTTGCTCTCTATTGCTTTTCCTCGCTCTCTACCGCAATCTTTCGCTCTTTTTTTCTCCTTGCGACCAGATAATTATTTTTGCGACTGTTTACAAAACATATTGTTTACAAAACATTTTTGTGTCTATTTAACCTTACTATGTCTATGATATATTATTACTGTAACAAAATACTTAGCAAAACTTCGTAAATTTGTCTAAAAAAAGACATTAAAAATAAAAAAAGCGCCAAGTAAATTTTTTTTGTAATAAAGTTATTTGACGATATTTTCATAAAATACCGTTATAATATATTATCACTGTAACAAATTATGTTTTTAAAAAAAATACAAAACGAAATCAGACAATAACTACAATATATTATTAATGCAACAAAATATTAGGAGTACAAATTGAAAACCGCCGTTTTCCAGTAGATGACGCCAGCGGTAAATGCTGACGCCAAACGTTAGATCAAAAATTTTTAATGTAAGGTTGGGCATCTGGCAACAATTCCTTATCATTGCAGTTGTGAATTTTTATCGGCGTTATATATTTTTTTGTGATCGAAAATGTCGAAATTTGTGCCCAATAAGCGTCATTTGCGGGAAGTTTTGCTTTTTGCCTTCAATTCGAAAAAATCTGCGGCTGAAGCGCGTCGAATGATTGTAAAAACTTATGGTGAGGCTTCCATTAGTGAAAGAACGTGTCGAGAATGGTTCCAACGCTTCAAAAGTGGTGATTTAGGCGTAGAAGACAAGGAGCGTTCCGGACAGGTGAAAAAGTTTGAAGACGCACAATTGGAAACATTACTGAATGAAGATTCATCTCAAACGCAACAGGAGCTTGCAGATTCATTGGGCGTGACTCAACTAGCTATTTCACATCGTTTGAAAACCATGGGAATGATCCAAAAGCATGGACACTGGGTGCCATACAAATTAAAGCCGAGAGACGTCAAACGGCGTTTTTTCGCGTGCGAACAGCTGCTCCAACGGCAAAAACGGAAGGGTTTTCTGCATCGTATTGTAACCGGCGGTGAAAAGTGGATCCATCATGATAATCCAAAGCGAAAAAAATTGTGGGGCTACCGCGGCCATGCATCAACATCCATGGCTCGAAGCTCATGCCGTGTATTTGTTGGGACCAGCTCGGCGTGATTTATTATGAGCTGTTGCAACCGGGTGAAACCATCACAGGAGCTCGCTACCGAACACAACTAATGCGTTTGAGCCGAGCATTGCAGGAAAAACGGCTACAATACGAGCAAAGACACGAAAAAGTGATGTTGCTGCACGACAACGCTCGGCCACATGTTGCTCAGGTCGTTAAAACCTATCTGGAAACATTGAAATGGGACGTCTTACCTCATCCGCCGTATTCTCCTGACATCGCCCCTTCAGATTACCACTTGTTCCGATCAATGGCGCATGGCCTGGCTGAGCAGCACTTCCATTATTACGAAGAGGCCAAAAACTGGGTCGATTCGTGGATCGCCGCAAAAGACGAGCAGTTTTGTCGACGCGGGATTCGTATGTTGCCCGAAAGGTGGGAGAAAGTAGTGGCCAGCGATGGACAATACTTTCAAGAATAAGTATGTAACCATTTTTCAACAATCAATCCTCAAATTTTGAAAAACGGCGGTTTTCAATTTGTACTCCTAATACTTAACAAAAATTTGTGAAATCCGCCTAAAAAAAGACATTAAAAATGTAAAAAGAAAACCTTAAGTATATTTTTTTGCAATACATTATTAAGATAATAAAATTCTTTGCAAAAATTCGTGAAATCTGCCTAAAAAAAAACATTAAAAGTGTAAAAAGAAGCACCAAGCATATTTTTTTTTAATAAAAAACTAAACTAAACTAAACCAAAATTGCAATGAATAAAACCAAATATAATACCATCAAAAAAAAATGAAATAAAAAATGTTGCAATATATTTATTACCAATGGGGTGGGAGTCTTTTGACCCCGTTGCGATTAACCACCAACCACTTACAGTATTAAACAGTGGAAAAACTCTGAGAACCGGTCGCCCTAAATGACTGTGATCAATCGCAACATGGTCTAACAGGACACTCCCGTACCAATGAGCAGCAAATTGTGTGACAGATAAAATCAAAAATGTGCAAAATCTTTAGCAGCAGCAAACTTTACGCGCCCGTTTTTTTTTATATAACTAATACCGTTAAAGTTATCTGTTAGAACTATTTAGTAATAACGTTTTACGACAAGTAATAATTTTTCACTACAATAATAATAATTATAAAACAACGATAATCTTTACTAAGATTATTAGTGCAGAAAATGTAATATTGTTTTGAATATACGCTGAACGGTATTTTTGCTCGGAAAACTATTCGAGAAAAGGGATAGGGAAAGAGGGGGCGAAAGAAACAGAGGGGGGAAGAAAGATTATGGTAACAGGACTGTACAAAGAGTGCGGAAGGCAAGCAAAGCGATGGGAGAGAATCACGTGTCTTTCACATTAAATGTATTTTAGTAAGTAAGTAACGACAGTAATAAACTCTTATTAAAATGATATGACAACTAAAGAGAATATAATGAATAAAAAAAAAAGAGGTAGTAGTTAGCTGTGTTGGACGGTCTGTTGCACTCGGTGGGGGCAGGGATTGGTAGTTCCGGCAAGCCGCAGTGAGATCTTCGGATTGCACGGTTGTCGGAAGTTCGCCTCACTCTATCTCGTCGTCCGTGATCCTCTTGACGCTGCTATAAGGGAGAGATTTGCAGTTCCTTGCAATAGGCTGAGAGCCCCAACCGACAGGCTAGCAGCCTCTAGATTTTTCTGTGCGTACGTAGTACGTACGTGTCTCGAAGAGAGAGAGAGAGAGAGAGAGGAAGCCACGATTGCAAATGTGCTAACAGCACCCGACCGTATACTCGAGTTCTTACTTTCTCTAGGTAACCGAGCCTCGGTCGTACATGTGCTAAAAGCACCCGACTGTATTAGAAACTCTAACTGGAACAATCGCGTAAAGCCGCTGCGCAGCAACTCACTCTTTTCAGCAGACCAGAAGCACGTGCGCTTCCGATCGTAGATGAAAAACCGAATGACGCAAGACGCTGCTGCCCTCGTGACAACAGCGCCACGCGCGCGTAGTAATACATAGCCCAAGAGGTGCGCGTAGGGACGCTTGGCCCTAGCGCGCACCTTATTGCCATCCTGTTACCTTCCGAAGGAGCGGTACTTTTTGAACAAATATGAAATTCATTTAAATGCACTAGCAAATTATTAAATATTTATTCAAATTAAGATTTATTGTAAACCTAAAATTTATTCAACAAAATCTTTTTAAAATATGTTTATACTTGTAATAAAATTTATTTTATAAAAAGAAATTTTATAGTAAGCAAATTGTTCACACATTGCTTCTTCATGCTTTATTCAGTAAAATCTATATTATTTAAACTTTGTATTCAATATAAAATTTTGTATTTTATATAAAGCAATATAATCCACTTAAAGAATAGAAATGTTATGTCAAATAATAACTTCTATTGTTACCATAATAAAGTTTAGGAATGAATATCTTTCCAATTTAGACATAAAATGATGGTCGTTTTATTTTTCTTGTTATTTAAGGAGTAACAATAATAAAATGAGCTGTGTGTGTATGTGTGCGTGTATGTTGACTTACCTCACATGCATGTGCACATACATATATACATATTAATTTAAAGTATAACCTGCACTTTAATCATTATTTGCAAGACTTTTTAAATAATGATTAAATTAATTTTCATTACTGGCATTGATTGAAACATAGTTCTAATAATAACATTATTATCTAACAAAATTAATCCAAGTTCCGGTAAAAATAATGTTATAAAATGCAGTATGTTAAAAAATTGTTAAAAAAATTATTAGGTAAGTTTAACATAAAGATAAGCTTGTTGAATGTACAGAATAGTTTAGTTTAAATTTTTACAATATTTATTATTACATTTAGTATTAATTGTCAAATAATATAGTTTTAAAATTTCGTGATTTACTAGAGCATTACAAAAAATAATAAAACAGTATTTGTTAATTTCTAAATAATTATTACTGTTATAAAAAATTATAACGTTCTTACTAAATCGTTATAAAAAATAACTTTAACGATATTACTTATATAAAAAAAAACGGGCGCGTTAAGTATGCTACTGCTAGAGATATTGCCCATCTTTGATTTTATCTGTCACATAATTTGCTGCTTATTGGTACGGGAGTGTCCCGTTAGACCACATTGCGATTGATTACAGTCATTTAAGAGACCAGTACCTAGAGTTTTTCCACTGTTTAACACTGTAAGTGGTTGGTGGTCAATTGCAACGTGGTCAAAAGACCCCCATCGGTAATAAATATACTTGCAATATTTTTGATTTTACTTCTTTTCGATGGTATTATATTTTGTTTTATTCATTGCAGTTTTGGTTTAGTTTAGTTTGGTTTTTTATTAAAAAAAGTATACTTGGCGCTTTTTTTAATGTTTTTTTTTAGGCAAATTGTATTTTACCCTCAACTACTTATCTATGAAATGTAATTGTATGCAATATTTGTGGGTATTTCAAAATCAATTTTAATCGCTACAAATTTCATAAATTTTAGTAGATTTAATACACTTTATGTATTGTAACAATAAACGTTTATTTTAAAATTAACATTGTTAAAAGCTTCAAAAGAAATTAGACATTTTCCAGCATTTTAAAAACGAATAACGTTCATAATTCATTTATAGCAAATTAATTAATTTGATTGTAACAATAGCATGCAGGAGAGTCAAACCTGTCAATTGTTGTGCTAAACTGACTTAAATATGAAATTATTTAATATAAATATAACTATGATTATAATAACAAAAGTATTAAGGTGTTTCCCGCCAATATGTCTTTATAATAGCCTATACGTACAATTCACGCCAAAATATGTCCCCACATTAAACCATTGTTGCTAATAAATATATACGTATGCCGTTAAAATAGACTATACAGGTTTATTTATAGTATGAAAGAAACGGTTTAAAGATAACTGTTAAACATAACTATACGTTCACTTCAAAATTAACATTGTTAAAAGATTCGACAATAAAATTAGACACTTCCAGTATTATAAAAACGAATTACGTTCATAACTTTCATATGTTGCAAATTAATAATTCGGTTGCAACAATAGCATGCAGGAGAGTAACACTTATTAACTGTTATATTTAAAGATTTGCACGTGACGAGATAAATCTCGATCTCGTCTCGATTTCGAAACAAGATTCGAGATCAAGATTGCTTGTCGAGATCGATATCGAGATTTAGGAAATCAAGATTGAGATTGTTTAAAATTCTCGTCGAGATCTTGTTGCAATCTTAATAAAATATTTTATTATTTGATCTGACGACACAGTAGCAAGTTCCAAGTTTTAATGATGTCCGTCCTTTTTTCTGGTTTGCGAGGACAAAAAATATTTTCCGGTAATAAACAAACGTATACAAACACGTTCACGGCCCCAAACAGACTCTCCAACACAATAGCTATATGGCGCCATAGCTGTCACCAAGGAGGTGGTTATTAAAGACGGCCAGCTATGAATAAATTTTCGTGACTGCCAAAGTTCTCAAAGCGCCTCCTACAATTACCGGCCCTTGTGTATTTCTACTAGGCGGTAACAGTCCCTAAAACAATCGCTGTTCTGCAATTTTCTGCATCTCTGGCACCTCTCTTCTCCCGATTGTCAATGTCCAATTTGACCGCAATGCGCGAATGTTTTAATATTTATGTTGGAAGAAAATTTACGGCAGATACATAACCACAACGTAAGAAAACGTAAAATAAATCGACAATCTTCGCAGGTAATATTATCATAATGACTCAATTTTATTATAATTTGTTAGTGCTTTATATTTTAATACTTTTACTTCGTACTTTCCGATTTAATTTTTTGTTTGTTTTTGTTTTAATATTTAAAGTGAAAAAAAAAATTAACCTACCAGTATACACTCTCCATACATACAAACATACATACATATATATGTACATACATATATACGAGGTGTGTTCAAAAAGTATCGCGAATTTTGTGTTTTTTCAAAAATTATTTATTTATTCATGAATATCTATTTTGTCCCCTTCAAAGTAATCCCCATGAGATATTATACACTTGTGCCAACGGTTTTTCCAATCTTCGAAGCACTTCAAAAAATCATTTTTTTTTATCTTGTTCAGCTCCTCCTTCGATGCCGTCTTTATCTCGTCAAGCGTAGCGTAACGTCGTCCTTTCATGGGCCTCTTCAGTTTAGGGAACAAGAAAAAGTCACAGGGGGCCAGATCTGGGGAATACGGTGGCTGCGGCATCATTAGTGTGTTGTTTTTGGCCAAAAAGTCGCGCACAAGCAACGATGTGTGAGCAGGGGCGTTATCGTGGTGCAAAAGCCAATTTTTGTTCTTCCACAAATCCGGGCGTTTCTGGCGGATTGCTTCGCGCAAATTGCGCATAACTTGCAGGTAATATTCCTTATTGACCGTTCTACCCTGTGGCAAGAACTCATGATGCACCACGCCCCTGCAATCGAAGAAAACTGTCAGCAAAACTTTCACATTCGACCGAACTTGGCGCGCTTTTTTCGGTCTTGGTTCGTGCGGCAGCTTCCATTGAGATGATTGAGCTTTGGTTTCCACGTCATAACCATAAACCCACGATTCGTCACCAGTTATGACCCTCTGGAGCAAATTTGGGTCGTCGCGGACAGAGTCCAACATCTCATTAGCAATGTTCATGCGATGCTGTTTTTGGTCGCAATTGAGCAATTTTGGTACGAATTTCGCGGCGACCCGTCTCATGCCCAAATCATTGATAAAAATCGAATGGCACGAGCCAATCGATATGTTTAGGTCCTCAGCAACTTCTCTAACGGTGATTCGACGATTGGCCAATACCATTTTCTCCACTTCATTAATTTTTTCGTCTGTTGTTGAAGTGCTCGGGCGTCCGGCACGCTCTTCGTCGTTCACATCTTCTCGGCCTTCTGAGAACATTTTGTACCACCGATAAACGTTGCTTCGGTCCAAGGTAGCTTCTCTGTGTGCCACAGTCAACATTCGGAATGCATCCGCGCACTTAATTTCGTTTTTCACACAAAATTTGATACAGGTTCTTTGATCCATTTTTTTGAATAGGTAAAAATCGAAGACGATCCAAAACACGTGCAAGCAAAGCAGCTGTCAACAATTAAGTGAACATTCAAAATGGCCGAGCTTGTCGGCATAAGTGAGAGACATGAGTACCAACATAACGCCACAAAAAGATCGAAATTCGAATATACGTAACCCGCGAAAATTCAAAATTCGCGATACTTTTTGAACACACCTCGTATATATATATATATATATATATATATATATATATAATAATTTATCAACTATGTCGACTGAACGTTAGCATTTTGAAAATTTATCAGGTAAGAGATAATATTATATAGTGAAAGAGTATATTATATGTACAAAAATATATGGCAAAAATATAAAATCACTTTATTTCAAAAATTGATTTATTTCATAAAGTTAAAGACAATACATGTTACAGATTTTTTATACCAAAATTAAAAATTGATTTATGAATTAAACGTTTTTAATTTAAAAAATCTAATTTAATATAATATAAGCATACCAAGAAGACTTTAAATTAAAATTATTAGAGCTAACGAAAGTCATACTAACTATTTTTTAGAATAATATTGTTTTGTAAAATTAAAATATTTTATTATTTCAAATGGCTTCTTTATTTTATCATATTTAAATATATGTTATTTTTTAAAAATAAATACAGAATTATATAAAAATTAATTTTTTAATTAAAATCGTTTAATAAAGAAATAAATTTTCATTTTTGATACACAAAAATTTGAACATATGTTTTCTTTAGCTTTATGGAGTAAACCAGTTTTATAATGGATTTTTAGGTAGCTTTTTATTTTTACTGATCATTGTATGCATATTAAATAAAAACATTAGGTATAGCGATGCTTTCAGGAATAATTACATATTAATTATCAAAGCAATATTTCAGACTCTAACAGTGACAATGAAGGAGAACCTTTTATATCCTCGTCATCTACACGAAGAACAAAACTTTCAATATATTGTCATGTCCTTCGGTCTTGTTCTTGCGTTTCACTGGAGTCGATCGATATGAAGTAATTAACGGAAAAAGAAGATTGTCTCTAGGACGAAGATGTAAATAATTTGACATCTGAGTCCTATTCGGGCGCTTGAACGGTATTAACGTTTGTACGAGCGATTCCGTTTCCTGTGCGAAATACCGTATATCATATTCTTTTTAACTGTGTTCTTAGTTTTGCATTAAAGCTCTTTCTTAAAAATCCGTGTTATTATTACGCGAGTGTCAAGTGAGACGGACATAACATTTTGGGGGCTCGTCCGATCGTTGATGGACGGATTGTTAAATGATAACTTCGGCAACCTCATCGTACACAGAAGGAATTCAGCTCAGAAAGAGGCCTTGTCCTGCAACGTCGGCACAACTCAACGAAAGTGAAACGTTACGAGTTCTTCGCGAGGAGCTTTTTACGCTTCGGGAGGACAAAAGGTTACAGCAGGAACGAGAGGCAGAGCTTCTTACTTGTTTGCAGCAAAGAAATGACGCGTTACTATGCTTCGAACAATTACCACAGCTAAGTCGTTCTAATAATATTCCTCCCGCTAACGGCGTCTCTCTTTTGGAAAATCCGTGTTATGAGTTAGGTTACAAAATAAAGACTGACGTTTATGATGGGAGTGTTCCTTTACGCGAGTATTTGAATCAATTTAACTTAATATTGCGCTCTAATGATTGGTCTGATTCGGCAAAAACCGTGGCTTTTTCGAGTTTACGGGGAAAAGCGCGTTCTATTCTTGATGGAATCGCGGAGATAGAAACTTTAACGTTTTTAGATTTAAAGGCAAAATTGGAGTTATGTTTTGGAGAGGAGCTTTTGGCACAATCTTCTTATTTACAGTTTACTAATCGAAAACAGAAGTACGGAGAGCAATTAGCTGCTTTATTTTCAGATTTAGGGCGATTAGCGCGTTTGGCCTATTCTGAATGTTCTCACGAAGTACAAGATAAGATCGCGTGTGCGCAATTTATTTCGGTGCTGTGTGACGGATTTGTAAAACAAACCTTACAGTAAGAAAGAATAAATTCTTTAAAATTAGAGATACAAAGAAGAATCGCGATTAAAGTTATTAAAAAAAATAGTTTCATTCAAAAAAATGGTATTAATTATAAAAGAAAATTTAATTTTGTAAAAGAGAAAAATGATAAGGAAAAAAATGAAGACAAAGATAAAACAAAAGAACAAAAAAAGAAATTTCAAAATTTTAGATCAAAATTTAAAAATAACGTTGAATGTTGGCCCTGTGGAGCAAAAGGGCACTTCCGTTTAGATTGTCCATCTTTTGAAAAAGAGAAACAGGGAACCTAAGCTTAGTCGAGGTGGTCGGGGCAGGTTCGTCTAAAAAGTGTGCCCCTAAGGTCATTAATAATAGAATTGGAAGGATTATTAAAAAAAAAAATTTGTTTTGTTATAAAGGAACTACTGATGGTGAAATGTGTTTCTTTAAAGTGGACACGGGTTCTGATGTTTCTATATTAAATAAGAAGTTAGTCGATTTCTCGAAAAAACATTTTTTGTTAGAGAATTGTAATTTAAGATATCTGACTGGGGAACAGGTTACTATTGAATTTAAAGTAATTGCTATAATTGTAGTAAAAAAATTCTGTTTAGAATTTTCATTTTTGGTTGCAGAAATTTCTGACGATTGCATTTTAGGGGTGGATTTCCTAAAAAAAGTAAATTTGGTTAAAATTTTCGAATCAGAATTTAATAGTGAGAATGATTTGAATAATGAAACATTTATTTATTCTCGCGTTTCAAGTAAAAAGATTCCTAAATTTTTGAACGAGCTTTTTCAACAAAACTCAGTTGAGTTCAATGAAATATAAAAAGAAAGTTTTGTTCTTTTTTTATCGGAATTTCAGGAAGTCATGTTTTCACGGAAGACATTTCTGCGGGAAATTGTAAAATCCTAAAACATTATATCAATGTTTCAGACCCTAGGCCAATCAAACAAGTCCCGAAGCGGATTTCTATTCATTTACGTCAGAAAGTGGAATCTATTATTAGCGATATGAAATACGCCAGGCAGTTATCGAAGAATCATGGCTGTTTCCAGCAGTCATGGTTAGAAAGAAAGATGGTTTACTTAGATTTTGCGTAGATTACAGAAAGTTGATTGCTTATTTGTCCCCTATTAATTACCTAAACTACCGAGGTTACGCCTGCGGTGCTAGGTGTCATGTTATTTTGGTAAAATATACGTTTATAGTTATCCTTGGCTCAAAAGTTTACCTATTTCTCTCTTCCTCCTTACGTATGTACAATTTTTATAGATTTCTTGTACTGATATGTGGAACACTACTTGATCGCTGTTAACAGCAGGGGAGAATCATTCATCTGATCTAACCGGGTCTATGATACCTTTGTTGACCAATAGAGGGGTACCCCCATCCCATTTTCAGGCCCACAATGTCTGCGTATTCGAATGTATTAAGGCACTCCTGGCATTCTTTAATATCCCTATATCTCAGCATTACCTGCAGACAGCATGTGCACTTGTCCTGGTTGTGGAGAAAATCCATGTGGGCCAGGAGGTGTGCTGAGACAGCCGCGTATTTTCTTTGTTGGTCAAATGTCATTGCCAGGTAGCAACTTTCACATATTTTTTTATAACTGATGGATCGTTGATATATCGGGCGTCCTCTCAATGACGCATCTAGTGACGCATCGGAGTTTTCCCATAAGTATGACAGTGCTCAGACAACGGGATGAAAATTTTTCTTCTTCTTCTCGCCTTTTCTTTCCCCAGCAGAAGTTGCGAATTGCAGACATCATTTGCGCATACACGTGCTGTAATCGATCAAGTAATGTATGTGTATATATATATATATAAAAGGAACAAAGGAAGATTTTCCCTTGTTTTACCCTATGCTCAAATACAAGTGACGATCAGTTCAGTAATTTTTGAGAGATTGTTATTCCTACTTATCCTAATGCAATCTTATTTTCCCTTAGTATTATACGTAACTCTACGCTTGTGTAATCTTAAGTTTTCCTTGGGGGAGCGACTATAGGTATGCCATGACCGGCATTTAGGAGTGTTCTATCGGCGTGGTCAAATCGTTCTAGACAAGATTTGGCCATTCTAATCATTACCATTATTTCGTGACATATAGCGCAATGGGTTTGACGCACGGCATTTACATGGATTAGATGGTGCCTAAATAGACGAGTATATCTAAGTTTCACGACGGGTGTCAGGTCTGCGTAGCATTCGCTGCAAATTTTTGAATAGTCATCGAGTTGTTGAAATACTCTCAAATTTCCTAAACTGGTAACACACCGGAGATTACTCAGATATAGATAGTCTTCCCAGAACAACTCGGCCTAGTGGAGGCTGAAGAGCTCCCGCATGTTACATGCTGTAATAGAAAATTCATTGATTGAGTTATTTATTTAACTACTATTACATATATACACACACACACATATATATATATATATATATATATATATTTTTTTTTATATTCGGGGATAAAGTACTCGATGAATTTCCTTAAGTGGGAGGTTCTCCCCCCTCCCTGAGTATTTGGTTCTGTTGTACTATCTTTGACATAGTTGATAGACATTAAATAATTATTAATGTTTTTGCTACTGTTTCTGATGATATAAAGAAATATGTAGTTGCTTATAGTATTAACGCGGTATTAAAAATTTGTAGATGTCTCGCTCTCTCGACAGTTGCTGGAGTTCCCTCGATGATTATTGTTGTCCTCAGGTGTGATTGCGATGGCTATTCCCCATCCTTGGTTTAAGCGTTTTTTGAAGGCACGTTGATATCCCGTAGTGCATCCCTTACAGCTGCTTGTCGGTCTGATATTTATCATCCTTTGCAAATTGTGCATTTGTCTCTGTGTTTTACTGATTTTCTATGGACCAAGTTGTGCGGGAATAGCGGTGTATATTTTGATTTTTGATCAACCACCATATTCTGGTAACAGTCGCTGCAGAACAGTTGTAGGTTGTCGAGGCTCATATAGATTGGTCGTTCTTCTAACAGGGTGATGCATTGAAGTTCCTCTCTCAGGTACTAATTATTTTGTGAATTGTGGCTTACGGTTTGGCTCCACGTGGTGATCCATGGATCTTTGTGATTTATTGGTACTTCGACCGCTGGGACGGATCGAATATCGTCGCAATGTTCGCCATATCCTAGCAATACCATTATTTCCTTTATTTTGATTTCACCTTTGTTTTCACCCTTTAATCGTAATTCAACAAGGGCTACTTCATCCCTTAGGATTCCTAATATGTTGATCCATCCTTCTTGCTTTTCGATTATTACTTTGATTGCTTGTTTTGCTCTTGGTGACCATGGTTCTCCAGAGGTTGATTTTAGGTAAGCCAGTCCGCAAGGTACTTCTTGCCATGGTAGTGTTTTGAATCTATTTCCTAACTTGTAAATTTCTGTGGGTCGTCTTCGGACGATGCGTCCCCAATCTAACAGGGCTACTGTTACTTTACCATTTTCTTCCACTCCATCCATAATGATTCCTCTTTTCCATTTTTGTCCTTTTCGTGTAACTACTTGTTCTCCACTTATTGCGTAATCAATTATAGGTTGTAGCAACTGTGCTTTCCGGTTTATCTTTTTATTTAGGTCTCTAGTTGAGTAAATGTTGGTGAGCTTGATTATTATTAAATTACAACACTACTATTACTACATCTATGCCTTAGATTGAGTGGTATACTTTTTCCAAAATATTCTCGGTATCCCGAGCATGCCCTAATTTCAGAAGGATGTCTTTGACGTCGAGCATTTGGCTCCCGCAGTCGTTTCTTGTTTCTAGTTTTACAAGCGCTGCTTCTTCTTCCACATCGCCCATGATGCTGATCCAGTCTTCTCTTTGTTCAACTAGGAACTTTAAGAGCTCTCTGGCTCGTTGGGGCCATATTCTTTTTATTGGACAGGGCCCTATGTGATGGGCTATTGCGCAAGGAATCGCCCACCATTCAAAGTCGCGAAATCTATCCTCAAGCTGGTAAATGTCGCAGAAAAGCCGTTCGACGACGCGGGCCCAATCCCTGAGGAGAATAGTGGCCGTCCCATCTTTGTGGGTGTCAAGGATAATTTCGCGCTGCCATCTGTGCCTATCATGGACAGCAACAATTTCGTCTGGTTTAATGTCTTTGGGTAGGTAGTGCAAGAATCGGCTTCGCCGTGCCATTCTGCGTTGGAGTTCTTCTAGTAGCTCCTCGAAGTCGTCAGCAGAATTTTGCAGATGTACCCAGATTAGAGTGAACGCGTCTGCTTTTATTATTTTCACTCTTAATAGGCTCCTTGTCAAAAGTCTTATGTTTGTGTGGCCAATATCCATAGTCATCTATAACAATAGAATGGGAACTGGGAAGTAAAGGATTGGTTTAGTTTTTTTATTCAAGGGTATAAGTAGTGGCTTCCCGCGGGGGAAGCAAGGGTTAGGTATGTTCTTCTTGCTTAGGTTGGTTGACCTTGATATGACCTTGATATGACCTTCAAAAGGTCAGGTCGAAAAACTAAAAAATCCCTATGCTCATGTAAAAAGTGCCATTGTTTAAGAGCCCATTGTCAAGAAACAGGTTCTGCGGTCAAAAATAGGGTTTACTAATAAAAAAAATGCGTTATAAGCCTCAAACAACCTTGAAAATTGACCTCAAGGTCAGGCTAGTCAAAGTGATTAACACTTTTACAATTCATTGACTTTGTTTAAGCATTATGCACATTTGTGTTACCCAGAAAACCACGTCATTTCAGAAAAAGTACACCAGATCGTTTTTCAGGCATTTCACTTTCATTTTTGACCTTTCCAAGGTCGCAAAAACAATTTTTTCATAAGACAAGTTTGATGTGAAATTTTCCGCTCTTTCGAAATCCGCAGTCAAAAATAGGGTGTCCCATTTAAAAAAACCATCGTGACCTTGAAATAACTTTCAAAATTGACCTCAAGGTCAAAACCAATGGTACAATTAAATGACCCCCTCTGTCCTGGTCAACTTTTATCTAAGCCATTTTTTTGTAGATATCGTTAGTTGGGTAGATATTCGGGTCCATAAATTAAAATGACTCACCCTGTAGATTCCAATTATGCCAGCGCTGGCACATTTCCAAAAATTAAGAATCGATTCCAAAAATTTTCACATGCTGTAGCGGCTACTTTTTGTATGGAGGCTTCGTCCAGGAGATTAGAAATAGATCCTTCATTTATAAAGCCTGATTGACCCATCATTCCTCGAGCCACCGTATTGAGTAACGCGGGTCGTTCAGTAGGAAACATTATGTGATCTCGAAGTGTCTCGAGGTCGTTATCTGTATATATTCTGCTCGTGGCGAGTGAGCCGGGACTAATATACTTTCATGTCGATTTGATCATGGATTTCATAATTATTGGAGGAAGTGATTCGACTGGTCTAGGTGTAAACTTATACCACGAATCTTCGATGGCAGGTGCAAGTGAGTTGCACGTAACCTCTGTTCCTTGGCGCAACAAAATGTGAGTTTGCGGGGTTAATAACAGACTCTTATTATTTCGTAATACCGGCAGTTGATCGTAACATTTCTCGGTACGAGCGATCTTTACTTCAACGGGTACGCATTTCACTATGTGTATCACTTCTCCAGCTAGCAGGGCCATATATCCTGGCCCTTGCATTATGTGATAGGCGAAAGCGTCTGGAGCGTGAGCTGCGAGAGCCAATGCATTTTTTAATACTTTTTGTTCGAGAATGCATTGTTGCTGGAGAACATCTTGATATAACTAGTTTTCTTGGGTGCGCACATGTTTTTCTACGTACAAGAATTTGGAGTTTATATAGGTAAAAATATCGAGGTTTTGTCGGCGGTATTGCTTACCAAATATCGAATTTCCGAAAGTTGTTTCGTAAATCAGTAGTTTTGGATGTTCGGTTCTTATGAGTGTATACCCACAATGTGTGTACTTTCCCCTCATTGTTAATGCAAAAATTGTCTCGTGAGATTTTACAGTGTAGACTACTTGGGATTCCTTCCCGGTATCATCTATTAACATGTCTGCGAATCCATCATAGAAGGATGCGTAATTAGAGAGTGCACATTGATCCGCAGGAAGCGGGTCCCAGAAAGTGTTTCCTCCTTCTAAATCTATACAATGAGTAGCCTTGAAATTGCAAGTCACTCCTGAGCGGAGCATTAGGCGATTAGAATTTAGTTGGACTATCGCTTCGTAATCTTGAAGTGTGATTTTAACAGTAGCGAGCACGATTACGTTGGGCCAACTCCCGAAAGTGTCAGAATAGCTACTTTCGTGGCACTTTCCCTCGTTATCTATGTGCCCTGCTAAAATCAACGGCCGGAAGATCGATTGATTAGCTTTTAATTCGGATATAACAGTGTTTCCGTGCCGATAGACTCCGATCCATTGCATTTGCATACAGGATTCACAAGATGTTTCCTCTATGTATGAATATTTCCCATTAAGTACATCGCTGGTATGGGAGAACATCCCGCATGTTTTCACTATTCTATCGATCTCGACCTTGCATTGCCTGACTCTTACGGTTTTAAATTCATTAATCTGTATGAGTTGTATGTAGGTTTTGGTTTGGTTCACGCGTTGAGGGGGCATATCGCATTTTTCGGTATTGAGTAGGGACATTGTAGTTATATTAGCCATTGGTGATCCACAATCGTAGCCTATTATTCCATTTGTTTTGCGCGCCCATGCTATTATCAACATTATAGCGATAAGCCGGGAATCTATCTGAAATTTGGATTATTGTTGTTACTATTTATTTTAATTGTTAGAGGCAGGTTTTATATAAGAAATTCTTAATCGGTTGGGATGCACAATTCGGTTATTTTTCTTTATTCTAATTTTTACATTATTTTTGTTTAGTATTTCTAAGACTTTATGTGGCCCAGTGTAATGGTCCCCAAATTTACCGGGTTTAGGCTCTTTTAATAAGAACACTTGATCTCCAGGCCTAAACGTTTGCGGATTGATTTTTTTATCGTAATGTTTTTTGGATTTAATTTTTGCCTCAAATACATTTTCTCGGGCATTAGTTTGGATAGCATGGAGCTGAGTGGCTAAGTTTATTAAGTAATCGTCATAATTCGTTAGTTTATCCTCAAGGCCTAATAATTCGCCTGAGGGAATTCTTGCTATTTTACCAAAGACTAACTCATATGGTGTATGGTTGGTGGCTTCATGGACACCAGTATTATAATTGAACATTGCCAATCCGATCCATCGATTCCATTCTTTTTGATTGTTGGCATACTGTTTCAAATATTCACCTAACGCGTGATGTGATCTTTCTAGAGATCCGTTGGATTGCGGGTGAAAGGCAGTTGTCCAAAACTTACGAATTCTGAACAGCTTTACAATTCTTTTCATTAGTTCCCTAATAAAATTTCGTCCTTGATCTGTTAATATCGCCTTAGACGTTCCCAACACACAAATAAATCTATCAACAAAGGATTCTGCGATTGTCTCAGATGTTTGATCTGAAAGGGGTATTCCTATGCAAAACTTAGTTAATTGATCTTGTGTGTTAAAATGTATTCATTTCCTCTTTTAGTCCTTGGCAAAGGTCCTACGATATTCATAGCTACTTTATCGAAAGAGAAACCAGGTTTGTCAGTAATTATCACGGGTTGTTTAGTTTTGATTCGCACCAACTTTTTTAATTGACATTGTAAGCATTGTTGTATGTATCGTTGGATATCGGACTTCAAATTTTCCCAATAATAATGGTGTTTTATCCTGCTATACGTTTTCGTAACTCCGCGGTGTCCGCCTGTGGGTGAGCAGTGTATCTCTCCGATTATAATTGGGCGAAGATCCTTGGGGGGACATTTAATTAACCATTACATATTATTAATTTTGGAGTTGAGTTTATAAAGGTTGATTGTAGTAAAGGCTTAATGCTACTTCATGGGACGTTATTCACAAAGTCTGATTTTGCGATGCTTACTATTTCCAGTTTTAAATTTTCAGTAATATTGTGTAGACCTCTGATGACTGTTGTGATTTGAATTAAAGTCATAGTTGGTCTTTCACGCTGTCTTTCGCTAATAGGCAACGCTATATGATAATGTTTCTTATATTTTACTGCCTTAGCTTCACCCAGGGTTAGAGTTCCTAAATTTGGTATTTCATTTCGCTTAAATAATTTCTGCGAGCCCGAATCTAGTGGACTTCCAACAGTGTCGACAAAATATGCAATATTATCTTTTCGTAAAAATAATAATTTGCGAGAATCGATTGTATTAGCCTTAATTATTCGATGTTCAATAATAATGGGTTTTGATTTATGTTTCTTTCTCCTTACTTTCTCTTCTCTTCCTTCTTCTTGGCTCTTCTTTTTGTCATCCCTGTCGTTGTTACCTTTGTCCGGCGGATCGTTTCTTTCTTTTATTTGCTTTATTTCAACTATATGTTTATGCAAATCTTGAAGTGATATATTTTGTTGGATATTTTTATTTTTGGTCTGGTTTCGAGTTTGCATTCCAATAGAGCGAGGTGGTTCATGAATTAACACCTTCTCTGTGGTTTGTAATTGCTGCGATTCATTTTGCTCCTTGCACATGGAAGGTGTCAGATCGGAGTTTTCTTTGGGTAGATTCTCGTCGGGTAATAGATCTTCGATTTTCTCATTATCCGAAAGGTAAAGTTTAAAATCGTCATCTTCTGCTCCTTTTTCATCTTCAAACTCTTCTAATATTTTAGAAATGGTTTTTGCGTCTTTTGGATCATCAGGGTTAAGAATATTACTCCGAGTGATAACATTGCAGTCGACTTCTTCTATATTTACGGAGTTTCGAGACAAGTCATCCGCGTTTACGTTGGTTTTTCCTGCTTTATATACAACGTCGTATTTGTATTCCGATAATTTTAATCTTCAGCGAAGTATCCTCATATTTGCATCTTGAGTGTTTTTAAACCAAAGTAGAGGTTTATGATCGGTTACCAATGTAAATTTTCGTCCATATAAATAAGGTCGGAAATGTTTTACACAATATACAACAGCTAAAGTTTCCTTTTCGTAAGTGTCATATTTAATTTCATTATCTGTTAGGGTTCTCGACGCGTATGCTATCGGTCGGTCTTTATTCACTTCACCTTGTGATAAGATACCTCCTACTGCTATATCAGATGCGTCGGTAGTTAAAATAAATGGTTTGAAGAAGTCGGGATATTGAAGCACCGGTTCTTCGCATAATTTCTCCTTTAATGTTTCAAAGGAGTTTCCTTGATCCGATGTCCATTCGAAGCGTACATCGTTCTTTAAGAAATTTGTTAAGGTTTAGCCAATTTCAAAAAGTTTGGTATAAATCGCCTGTAATACCCTGCCAATCCTAGAAATTGTTTAATTTTCTTCGGTGTCTTGGGTCTGGGGAATTGTCGGACGGCTTCTAATTTCTTGGGATCGGGTCTAATGCCATTTCGGTTTATTATATGCCCCAGATAAGTTACCTGTGTTTTTAAAAATTCGCATTTATCGGGTTGCAATTTTAGGTTAGTCTTTCGGAGTCGGTCCATCAACAGATTGTATTTTCTTTCGTGTTCCTCTAATAAGGTAGCGTAAATAACAATGTCGTCCATAAAAACGAACAATTCCTTGCCTTGTAATCCAGATAATAATAAGTCCATGAGACGTTGGAAGGTGGCTGGAGTTCGGTTTTTTAAACCGAAGGGCATTTGTTCAAATTCGTAGTGGCCAAAGGGTGTCGTGAATATCGCATGGCAGTCTTGTGACTATCAACAGGATCCATTTTAATCTGGTGAAATCCGGAGGCTAAATCGCACACACTGAAAAGTATTATGCTCTACCTAACTGGTCAATGATATCAACAATGTTGGGTAATGGATAAGCATCGCCAATGGTTTTCTTATTCAAAGCTCGGAAATCTAAAACCATTCTCCAACGTTTATTTCCCTTTGAGTCTTCCTTCTTAGGTACTATCCATATGGGTGTGTTGTAAGGTGACTGAGATAATTTTATTATGCCTCCTTCTAATAATTCTTGGACCTGTCTGTTTATTTCTTCTTTATGGATTTGTGGGCACCGATACTGCCTAGTATTAATGGATCGATCATCTGTTGTCGGTATCTGATGTTGCAACACATGAGTTGCCGTTAAATTTTCTCCGGAAATGTGAAATCTATCTTGACTATAAGATATAAGATTCGTTACGCTATTTCTTTCTTGCGTATTTAAATGCTCTAATCGCAATAATTCTATAATCTCTGCGAGTCTGGTTTGTTCATTTGTTTTGGAGATTTTTAAGCATTCGTGAGATATTTCATTTTGCATCCTTCGCTTCTTTCTGCTTGTTGAAGTTTGTTTATTCTCGGATTTTTCAATTATTTGTTGAAGTGAAGCTATATTTTTCGAGGATGATTCGCTTTCTTCAGAATAGCATAAATTATTTAATTCTTTTGCTAATTTAATTATCATTTTTAATGATAGAATGAGAGAGGTCATAACTTCTTATAATCATTTCCTTTTTGGGAACATTTATTTTTTGAGGGAAAATAAAAGAGCTCTTTTCTTCTGGCTCTCTTGAAACAGAAACCGCATCGCTCGAGGTTTGGTAACTTCTCTTTTTACGATCGGCAGCAGAGGGGGCCATTGGAGGAGGGGTTTTAAAATTTTCCCCTCTAATAAGTTTGAGATCCTTGGGCAATTCAAGGAAGGTTTAGTAACTTCCTTCCTCATGAATTTTTGGATTGAAGGATATTTTGGAAGATGTTTGGAAACTTCCCTCTCCGTAATTGCGAGAATTAGAATTCTCACTTAATATTTTGTTCTCCCTTCAAATCTTATGTTTATTTTTCCCGTTAATTTTTGCTTTGTTTTTAGATTGATTATCTTTATTTTTTATTTCTTTATTTTTATTTTTTCCATGCTCTCTCGTTTTTATTTTTCCATGTTTATTTGAGATTTCACTTTTATCATTAATCAATTTTATATCTCCGTAATGCGTATTATTTCTTCTTCCGTCATTAGTCTTTTCTTCTGCTTCTCCTTTATTAATTTCATCCTTTAAGTCGACAGTTTTTTCTGGTTTGTTCTCGTCTTCTAACTTATAATCGTCGAATATACATACTTATAATGCTAAGGTATGCTTTACCGTCGATATTTTCTGCTACGGTCTCTCTCGAATAAATCCCATGAGCAATTTTTTGTTTAAGGATATACCCAATTTTTACTTCAGGGTTCCCTATTCTTACATAAAACAGTGACTCAGACCGGGGAGCTGCAATAATAATTTCTGGAGAAAAAAAGGAATATTAGTGCCTGATATATTTAAATTGCCTTTAGCATAATCTATCTTCGAAAAGGTTTATTTAAAGAAATTGTTGCCTAAAATACCGGACTGTAATATCGGGAAATTACTTGATACAATGTGGAATGTTATCTCCTTCCCAAAAAGGAGCAGAATAATTTCTCCGATAGTATAAACAGGATACTCATTTATTCCGCTTAATTTCAAAATATTATTACAATTGATAATTTTATCTTTGGGTACAAAGCGTTCTTTAATTATATTGGATCCACTGCCTGTGTCTAATAAAAAGGTAGTTTGCGGGATTGACTCACAAAGTTTTACCTGAATGGTAGGTACACGACTATGCTTGTCGAGATTTATGGTTACTTGACGGGAGGTCAATGCATGGTTACTCACTTGGTCTCTTGAGCTCCCGGCGGGTGTGAGATCTTTCCGGACCCCTGCTGCACACCCGACGTCGAGAGCCCGCTCGCACTTTCCGAACCGTTAACTTTCCTTCGATTATTACTTGCAATTCGCAGTTCGCAATTCTCAAGGAGATGCCCCTGCTCTTTGCAATAACGGCACGTTACTGTATCTTTAGGCGCCACATTTACCCTCGAGTTAGATCGACAATCTCTCGCGGTGTGCCCAAAATTATTGCAATTTTGACAGGTGGGCCTGAGCTTATTTTCTGTTTTACGCTGTTCATTCTGCTTTTTCCAACAGTTATTAGCCATATGCCCTAGTCTATCGCAAGTTACCGAGGGCTTATTTTGACTACTAGTCCTATTAGTTCGACAGAGTTTGGCATTATGACCGGGTTTGGAACACAGCTGGCAAATAATATTAGTTTGTTGTATTAATTTGACGGATTGTCGATTTTGAGGATCACGGAATCGACATTTGTCAGCAGAACGTCCGCGTTTTTTACAAATTTGGCAGATTAAAATTTCTGTTCCTAAATTAATTTTATCAAGGTTCTAAACAGTTTGAGTCAACTTTCTACACTTAGAAGCAGAGTGTCCCTCTTTATAGCAGATTTGACATGTTTCACGTGACTGATTGATAATTGATAGTTGCCCTGAGGTGTTATTTTTACCCTGTCGTAGGTCGGTTATTGAACGCAGTTCTCTTTCTATTCGTAACGCGTCGGATACTGTTTCCTGAACACTTAAATTTCTCGCGATTCTTTTTTCAATTTCGGGTTTTAATCCTCTAATAAAGCATTTGCTCATATCCCTCTCTAATGACGCTTTAATATTTTAATCTGGAGCAGCATTTCCCCAAGACTTATATGCTTCCAATATTTGTTTGCCCAATAATTTTACTCTATTCGCGTAAGTAACTACATTTTCTTCATTTTTTTGATATATGCAACCTAATTCTCCTTGCAACTGGTATAAAGTTTTAGATGGGCCGTAAACTTGTTTCAAAAACGCGGTTAATTAAGCAATGCTGTCAAAATTTTGGTCTTGAATCGTCCGACGAGCTTTGCTTACAATTCGCGTTCTTATAATTCGCGCGAATTGAGATTCGGCCTCGCCGGGTAACATAGATTTTGCTTCTTCGCATTCTTCAATAAAATATGATAGCGGAATGTTTTGCCCGTCGAAGAACGGGACGGCTTCTACAGCGTATTTTAAAGTATTTAAAGTTAGAGGATGTGTCATTTTTTTTACGGTTAATTTACGCTTAAGGGTAAATTCGGCGTCGCGCTCTATTACGGTATTGTCTCCGGAATCGCCGGAACCGTCGGAATCGCCAGAATCGTTGAAATCACCGGAACCAGGTACAAGCGTCCTGTCGTTATCTTTTAATGAAGCTTCTGAATCGTAATAAGTAAAATTAATTGATTTAGGAATGACTTGAGGGGGTAGGACAGGAGTTGATGTGTGTATTATCGCGTTTTTTGAACGTCCAGAAATACTGTGATTCTCGATAGCACCTTTGTAAGTACTTTCAACTTCTTCTTTATTCGATCCGGACCTCGTATTCATCCCTGCTCTTTAAGATTGCACTTGTCATCCCGGACGAGCCCCCAAAAATTTTCATATGTTACGTCCAGGGTTGAAAAAGGATAGGTAAGATATGGAGGGAGAAACGAGGGACGTAACAACTTGAGCATGTGCACACGAGGCACAGGCAGGCCGCGTCGACAACCCAGAATATATGGGTCAATGGGACCACAGCGGGGGCCCAATGAGAAACATTCAGGGTGTTCCGCGTCCTGCGGATCTGTTTTGAGGCAATAAATCTAATTGCTTTACCTCGGGATCGGACCTAGTGCTTATCCTAAGAGCGAGGAATGGTGGTCGTGGTTGAAAAATTAGGACAGATTAATTGTTATACATAGTTTATTCTAATGAATAATAATGATGAATACAATGTCGACTTACTAGGCAATTTAACATTTCATTCTCATGAATATTTAAATGAACAGATTGAATTAGCGTTGATTTCCCCCTTTTACATATATCGTTAAATTAAAAGGAAAACCTGAATTGGACTCAGATTGTTTAACACAGAGTAGACTATACTATTTAAATTAACGATTAGAGTATGCGATACAATTAATTTGAGCTTACAAGAGATAATTCAATAATACTATTGTTTTATAATAGTTACCATGTACAATTCTTTCTAGAAATATACATGTATGTATAGGTGTATGTGTGCCTATGTTGGGACTTCATTTAATATAGTATTGAGGCGGAAGTGATATAAAATATTAGTTTGGGAATTAAATAATATTTTGGATATATATGGGGAAGATACACGGGGACTGGTGCATCGGGGGGAGACCGAGAAAGGAAAGCACGGACCGCTTCGAGGTCAAATTCTTCGGGGCCGATAGAGAACGCGCCAGGAGGGAGTGGGACAGAAGAGAACGGAAACACCGAGAGAATTGTCTCTAGTAATTGAAGAGCACCAGGGGCAAAATAACAACGTGGTGGAGGTGGAGATAGCTCATCTACGAACTCTACGCTAAGCGCGGGGCTCGGGGAACGATCCTCGTCCTCGAGATCATGCGATCTGAGGATCGGAGGGTTGGAGCAAGGTTCCTCCTCCTCCTCGTGGTGCCCTATGTTTGGAAAATCCGTAGGAGGTTGGTCTTCCTCCAAATTGTGAATTTCAGGGATCGGAGATCCCTGAGAAAAGAGTGAAACGGGAGAGTCCGGGAAGATTCTATAAGTTAGTTGAGAATCGGGGGAGTCGGCGCGAAGAAAATTTTCTACGGGGGAGTCAGCGCGAAGAAAATTATCTACGGGGCAGTCGGGGAAAAATGCGAACGGGGGAAGTCGATCTTCTTCCGGTGCGACCGGAGAATACGAAACAGGGGGGGCAAAGTCAATTGACTTGGGCGGCGATCCGGTGTATTTTCTCCTCAATAGCTTCGAGGCGGCGGATTCGTCGATTGCGGCGATTTCGGCGGCGCTTCGCGGCTGCACGGGACCGGTTTTTATGAACTTTGGGGACTTTATTAACTAAAATAAAAAATAAAAAATACTCCGTTTTTCTCCGTTTGGCGAAAGGTTAAAATTTAGACACTCTCTCGGGTTAACTCGAATAGGGTTCGAGTGAAACCGAGGAAAAAAGATCGGAAGTAAAAAAAAGGTTTGACAGAATCTAAGGGGAGAAAAGGAAACGAGAATACTTACGAGAAAATCCCAAGAAAGAGAAGAATTAAATATAAAGAGTTTCTTTCGGATTAACTCTTACGAGTTAATTCGAAGAGAAAAAAAAGAAGTTAAAGTTAAAGAAGTTCTTTCGGTTTAACTCTTACGAGTGAATCCCAAGAAAGAAAAATTTTAAAGATAAAGAAATTCTTTCGGATTAACTCTTACGAGTTAATCCCAAGAAAAAGAAGAATTAAAAATAAAGGGATTGAGAGAGAGAGAGAGAGAGAGAGAGAGAGAGAGAGAGGGAGAGAGAGAGTATGGAGAGGAGTATGGGAAGGAAACAGTAATAAACTTAATAAATATATTATGTTTAAAGTTAAAGTCTTTCGCACTAGAGAGAGAAAGGGTGTTCGAAAAACGAGAGCGAAATAAACAGTTGATTCGGGACTTACTGCTTGCAGATTGTAGTGTGAATGTCGATGCAGGTGAACGTGATTCTCTCGAAGCCGCAGTGCTTCAAACTGGGCCGCACTCGGCGGGAGATGGTAGGTCCGGACGGAGGTGTTCCGGGTGCGATGCACAATGGCCTGCAGATCCCAACCAGGGACGTTTGAACTGACACTTTTTCTTCTCGACCAAGACTTGCGCCGCGTACGAGTTTAAAGGCCGCGGATCCGAGAGTCGCAGAACTCGGGCATGCAAGATGCCACGGAACTGCGATTCGGACGAGGAATGAAGACTAGACTAGGCTGAACTGCACGCTCTGCTAGAAGACGCACCTATTTATACTATTTTTTATCTATGATTCCCTTTGTCCCATCGAGGGCCGTGTGCACCACTTTATTCATTAATACACCCACGTGCAATATTTGCTTTTACGACTTTTTTATATTCCTCGGTAATTGTTATCCGAGAAAGCGGCAGGTTTGACAATTGAACTCTCGGAATCATTAAATGTCAAAAAATTCTTTAATTTGTTGCTATGCGGATGTCGGACATCAGAACTCAAAGGGGTGCACACGTGCGTCTTCCAGCTCCCTGATTTTATTATCTTGGGTGTTTCCAGCGTCAGGCAACTGTGTCACCTCAGATCTCTTTAATTTGTGAATTTATAGCTACTTAATTCGTGACATCTGATTATTGCCGTGAGAGTCACCGTATTCTTGGAACGAGGGAGAGATCACCGTCGCTCGGCCCGTTAATTAGAATATCCGCTGGTTGCGAAGGAAAAAATCGTTACTCCGCAGGACGTAACATACCTTAGGAAGGCCATAATCTTTTGGAATTGTAGACTCACTTGAATGGAGAGAGTAGTAGGATTGTTTTGAAATAAAATTATTGTCATACCACCTTTTTATTGTAGTGTTTAGGTCTTTTTCTACTTTTTTTATGGGATTATTTTTGATTATCAAATATGTTTCTTTGTCATGGAAGAGTTGTTCCATCTTTTTGATGTAATCTAATCTGTCCATTGCTACAGTGATATTCCCTTTGTCTGCATGTGTAAATATAATTCGGATTTGATTTACAAATTTCTGATGTGGTTCTCTTCATGTGTAATAAATCCTTTTCTACCTTATCTAAACTAGAGTTGTTATGTAAAAAATTATGTAGCAACGGGATAACTGAGTTGCGGATTTCTCCTCTTTTTCTCTGAATGTATCTATTGCTCTCGATGTCTTTTATGAACTCAATTATGCTTGTTTTTTTGTTGGGAGGAAAGCAAAAATTGCCGCCAAGTTGTAGCAGATTCGAAACACTCGGAATTTCTGTCTTCGAAATATTGACGAAACATTTATTATTAGTGGAGGTCAATATATTAGTTTCCAAATCGATAAATTTGGAAGGTTCCAATGTGATCTTCATTGTATTATCAACAATCGAATTGAGTTCATTGTGAGCATATCTAAATGTATCAAAATTGTTATTATTTTGAAATCCAATATAATAAGTTATTGGTTTGATTTTGTTAATTTTTTTCGAGTGATGCAAACCTGACAATACACAGAGCACAAAAACAAATTCAAGCGGTTGTTAGTTTAGTTTAGGTTTACAATTCATACAAAACAATAACTCCATCGTCAACACACAGAGAACAAGCAAATACTACGTTTGAAAAATAAAACTTACATATGAAGCCGTGAGTGATCTTGTGAGTTCTTCATTATGTAAGGAGGAGGAAAAAAAGTTGTTGCTGCTTGGAGAACTCAACACCTGTACACACACACACACACACACACACACACAACATTTGATGCATGAGATTACCCGTTCGCCATCAAGGAAAATCACAGACGGTATGCGACACACACACGATAATTTTATAAAAAAAAGACAGTTTAGGGAAAATTGTAGAAATTTAAATCTAGGAGGAAAGAAAATTCTTTTGTAAGGAGATGAACTTTTAACTGTATTAATAGACTGATGAAGGTTAAGTAAAGCCAAAACGTTCCAATTATTAGCGACTATATTATTGTAATTGTAAATCCTGAATTAAATCAATTTGATTCGTTAAATTGACCGTTTTAACATTATACTCTGTATAACGTTTTAGTTAAACTACATTTAAAAGAAATAATATGATTTTATCATACTCTATGAATTAGAAGTTTACATTAATTTACTTCAACTAGAGTTTAAAATTTCAATTAAATTATTAACAATAATTTACCTCTTTTTGGTTTTAGTTAATGTATTTCTTAGATTATAGATTTAATCAATTTTTAAGTCGAAATTAAATGTAAAGTTTTACTTTAAGAAAGTAGGTGATAATAATTTCTGAAAGAAGAAAAAGAATTAAAAAAGCATAATTAATTAAATAAAAAGGGGGAGGGGGTTAAAATATATACAGGGTGTCAGAAAAAAAGGGTCACATATTTTGATAGCAAGTAGTATTGATCAAACAAAAGAAAAGGTCTAATTAACATGGGTCTTAAAACTAATATCTTCAAAGATACAAGCTATTTTGTTATTCAAGCTCTTTGTCATTTTCTTATTAGTCGTGTCATCTTTAGAATGTCTCCTCCTATTTACATTTGCAATAGATACTACAAGTCAAACGACATTGCGTAGGCCTTGACGAATGTGAACAGCCCTAGTAAACAAAAGAGTGTTTACTTCTGTTGCTATACGAGAGTTTGTCAGTACGAGATTAATCGTCTCAGTCAGCATTAAAATTTTTTGTTTTTTGTAAAAAAAGGAGTTTTTATTTTGTTATCATATGTACATACATTTAGTTTCTTTATTTCAGTTTTTTTTATAGAAGATTAATGATTACATTTTATATTAAAATAAAAATTATTTTTTATCTCTTTTTGTTTATTCCTTATTTTTAAGGCACCTAGAAAAATGATATCCCCATTGTACCCACTCTTCCCTACTCCTTTGTTCATTACATTCTAAAGATGACCCGACTAATAAGAAAATGACAAAGAGCTCAAATAATGAAATAGCTTGTATCTTTGAAGATATTAGTTTCAGGACCCATATTAATTAGATCTTTTCTTTTTGTTTTGATCAATACTACTTGCTATCAAAATATGTGACTCTTTCTTTCTGACACCCTGTATAATTAGGATATAATTTTTAAATGCAATTTAAATGTTATAATTTTAACTAATATTCTGGGTATATTTAAATTTTTCAATCAATGGATTTTTTGAATATTCAAAATAAAGTCCTAGTAGTAGTATGAGGAGAATGAAAAATGAGGATATGATTATGGGAAGGTTAAAGAATTTAAATAAGAAAACTATAGGAATTAATAATGATAATAATTTAAATTTTTACTTAAAATTACACATAGTGGTGAGATTCAAGTAGTATTAATTAGAACTGTTGTTTAAGAAGATAATATTTACTGTGTTCTTGTACTTTAGAGAGAGAGAGAGAGGTGTAATGCTATATTCGCAAAGTTACATTATTTAACTTTTGGTTTTTTGCTATAAAAAACGCTATAAATATTTTAAAAAACAAAATCTTTACTAATCGTGATCGAGAGTGTATAGCATTGACGCGTGCCACGGGGTTGTGCGGGGGCATGAGCGAGCGGCGCAGTGCCGAGCTATCCTTCTTCTCGCCGCACGCCACTTACCGTCGCGGCGTCGCCTACAGTCGGGCCGCGGTGGGCGATCCTACAGTTCAGACCGTTTGTCTCTTTGCGCGTTTTTATTCGGCCCAATTTAACATTTTATTACTAGAAAGTTATTACAAATATCGCAATATAGTATTAAACTTATTGATTTATCTCGATATCTTCTATCTTATCCTGATAATATTGTTACGAGCCGAGCCGTCCCTGCGAGGCGAGTTCGAGCTGCGGTGTGAATAAGGCCGTGAAGCGTTCTCCTTGACAACGGCCTTGTTTATTAAAAAATGAGCTGTCTGTGATTTTGGAGTTTGGTGTGTGATGATATGGTCGTGTTTGGTGGTTAACAATAAAAGTAATTTTGTGTTTGATAAAGAAGTCTAGTTCTTTTCCGGAATACGTGCGCGAGTGAACAAGTACCCCTTTTGCTCGTAACATTTTAGGGGCTCGTCCGGGATCGAACGGACGGAGAGAAACGACATAGAATGCTCTTACAAATACCCCACGCCGAGGGATCTGCACACGTTCCTCGGGAGACGCCGGGCATGCAATGTTAACAACGGAAATTGAGCGGACTCCTGAAAGTGTTGAAGGTGAAACGTCGAGCGCGGAGACGCTTCTTCGGACGGCGATGGAGGAGCTTAAACAGATGCGCGAAGAGCCCGCGCTACAGATACGACAGCAGGAGGACCTTGTGACGCTTCTGCGACAACGAGAAATGGAACTCCGGCATCTTCAAGAGAACCAGCTAAGTCTTTCTTGTAATAGTGCCGCTAATAAAACCAGAGATGCACGCGATCAGAACATTTTGCCTCTTGAGAGAGAAACTGTTATCACGAGAGAGGAGAAAACCTCTCGAATTTTGTTAAACAACGAGTCGGGTCTTAAATTAAAACCAAATACTTTTGACGGAAGTACTCCGTTACGTGAATTCTTTTCGCAGTTTAACTTAATTGCTCGGGCGAGTCCCGAACGGAATGAATCTCTCGAGTCGGGCGAGTCCCTCGTTGGAATGAGGAGACAAATCTGCCGTGCTCGTTTCATGCTTAAAAGGAAAAGCTCGCGCGGTATTATAAAATGTTCAAGAATTGGATAATTTTAAATTCGCGGAATTAAAATTGAAATTAGAATTGCAATTCGGGGAAATTCATTCTCTACAAAGTTATTACTGTCAATTTACGAATAGGAAACAAAAGTTTGGGGAAAATTTTGCTGTTTTTGGGGCATAAATTGAGAGATTGTCTCAATTTGCGTATCCCGAATGTCCACATTCCATTCGAGACAAAATTGCTTGTGCACAATTTGTTTCTGCGATATCGGACGATTACATAAGGAGAACTCTCCAATTAGAAGGAATATCTTCCTTAAAAGTAGCGATCGAAAGAGCTAAGACAGTAAAATCTATCCAGGAAAGTTACTTTGAACAGAAAAAGAGAAGTAATTTTAATTTTTATAAAAGAAAAGAAAATTTTTTCAGTTTAAGGAAAGGAGAGAGTGATGTTGAAAAAGAAGAGAAACAGGGTAAAGATGGAAATAAAAGTAAATGCATAAAACAAAATGGAAATGAAAAAAGATACAAAAATAAAAATCGAATGGAATGCTGGCTTTGCGGGAAAGAGGGACATTTATGTTTTGAATGTCCCGGGAAATTGGGAAACGGGGTATAGTCGAAATTGACGGGGTAAGTTTGACTAAGGGAAGAAGAGCCCCGAGGGTTATGGGAAAGAGAATTAAACATTCCTATAAATTAAACAGAATTAAATGTAATTTAAATAAGTTTTGCTGTTCTGGAGAAGTAAATAATAAATAATAAAAAGCATAAGGCAACGCTCGTAATGTGAATAAACACAAGTATAATGTTGAAAACGGTCTATTTAACGAGCAAAATAGGTTTAATTCAGGATTTACAATTACATTAATATAGTCCCTAATAATTGGAACGTTTCGGCTTTACTTAGCCTTCATCAGCCTATTAATACAGTTAAAAGTTCATCTCTTTATAAAAGAATTTTCTTTCCTCTTAGATTTAAATTTCTACACATAACAATTTTCCCTAAACTGTCTTTTTTTAAAAAATTATCGTGTGTATGTGTCGCATACCGTCTTTGATTTTTCTTGATGGCAAACGGGTAATCTCGTACATCAAATGATGTGTGTGTGTGCGAGTGTGTGCGCGTGTGTGCGCGAGTGCGCGCGCGCGCGCGCGTGTGTGTTTGTGTGTAGGTGTTGAGTCCTCCAAGCAGTCACAACTTTTTTTCCTCCCTCCTTACATGATGAAGAACTCACGAGATCACTTACGGCTTCAGGTTTTATTTTTCAAGCGTAGTATTTGCCACGTTTGTTCTCTGTGTGTTGACGATGGAGTTACTGTTTTGTATGAATTGTAAGATTTTTTGTCATAGATCAATTAAAAGGTTTACTTGGAAGAGTATTTGAACAGAAATTATATAGACGTTTGCCATCATCGACGGTCTTGTTACCGAGACAGACAGAGCGCAAGTGAGGCAGAACCGTTAGAGCAGAAGTCAGTAACGTATGTTCGTGTTATCTTTAAGCGAGTCAAGTAAACAGAAATAGGAATCATGAAGAAGGTCTATGTCATTCTGTGAGTTTAGTCCGTTTGTTTGTTGTTTTATATGTATCATTTCCGAAATTAATCTCTTTTGGTAATTTTCTTTAGTGTCCAAAATTTTTATGTCTTTCCAATTGAAGGAATGGTCAAAAAATATTCTATGGCTTGTTATGACTGAGTGTTTTGAAGGATCAAGTTTTATATTGTTAATATGCTCTTTTGCTCTAGTCCTCAACTGTCTCTCCGTCTGCCCTACATATGTAGCATCGCAATTATTACAAAAGATCTTATAAACGACATTGCTACTGCAATCCCTCTCTGTTTTATCTTTATGTACTTTGATGAAGTTGTTAATTTTATTTATGCATCTGTAGCCAAATGTAAATGTATTTTTGTCTAATAAAGATGTTGTTTTTTCAGAGATATTTTGAATGTAAGTGACAACTATGAATTTTTTTGTGTTCTCATGTTTTTTTGTCTAGTCTTGATCATTTGTGATGATGGGTGTCATTTTTGTATTGAATAGATTTTTTATTCTTATTTTAATGTATTTAAAAATAAATTCTAGAGGATATCCATTTTTTAGAAGTAGTCCAATAATTAATTCCAAATTTTTTTGTTGGAAAGTAGGATGAGATAACAATAGCGCTCTATCCACCATGTTATAGATTGTTCCAATTTTATGGCATATTGGGTGGTGAGAAAAAAATAATAAATAACGACCAGAAAAAGTTGTTTTATGGAACCAATCAATGATGATGGTATTGTCGGTTATTTTTAATAAAAGGTCCACGAAACTTAGGCTACGGTCCTGTTCCAATTCAATGGTGAATTGTAATCTATTATTAAAACTGTTAAATGTCTCGAGGATAAAATTGAGTGAGTTCAGAAGTGCTGCCATAACAATGTCGTCGACATAACGATAATAGAACGGTATTTCTAGATTTATAGACTTTAACGCTTTTTCTTCTAAATCGTTCAACACGATATTCGCTATAATGGGTGATAAGGGCGATCTCATTGGTGTACCAAAAGTGTGTTTGTAAAAAACATTATTAAAAGTGACAAACGTAGAAGACAGTATAAATTTTAAAGCAATTATAAATTCATCAAACGGAATCTTTGTATTGTTCTCTATTGACGGCCATCTCTTGCGAATACCGTCCATTGCCAAATCCAGAGGAGTATTTGTAAACGGGGATTTCGCATCTAAAGATAATAAACAATATTCTTCCCTAATTTTCATTCCCGATGGAGACTTCGCAATATCGAAATTATTATAGACTTGTCTAGAGTCAAAGGATAAGCTATTGTTGATGATCTTGTGTAAGAATTTTGCAATCGGATAAAGAGCAGTGTTTACCGAGGAGACAATAATTTTTAAGGGAAAATTCTCTTTATGTACCTTAGGAAGGCCAGAAGCTTTTGGAATTGTAGAGTCACTTGAATGGAGAGAGAAGTAGGATTGTTTTGAAATAAAATCGTTGTCATACCACCTTTTTATTGTTTAGATCTTTTTCCACTTTTTTTTGTGGGATTATTTTTGATTATCAGATGTTACTTTGTCAGGGAGGAGATGTTCCATATTTTTGATGTAATTTGATCTGTCCATTGCTACAGTGATATTCCCTTTGTTTGCGTGTGTAAATATAACATTCGGATTTGATTTGCAAAATTCTGAGGTGGCTCACTTCATGTATAACAGTTCCTTTTCTACCTTATCTAAACTAGAGTTGTTATGTAAAAAATTATGTAGCAACGGGATAACTGAGTTGCGGATTTCTCTTGTTTCTTTCTGAATGTATCTATTGCTCTTGATGTCTTTTATGAACTCAATCATGCTTGTTTTTTTGTTGGGAGGAAGGCAAAAATTGCCGCCAAGTTGTAGCAGATTCGAAACACTCGGGGGAATTTCTGTCTTCGAAATATTGACGAACCATTTATTATTAGTGGAGGTCAATAAGTTAGTTTTTTACTTTTAATAATGTTTTTTACAAACAGACTTTTGGTACACCAATGGGATCGCCCTTATCACCCATTATAGCGAATATCGTATTGCACGGTTTAGAAGAAAAAGCGTTAAAGTCAATAAATCTAGAAATACCGTTCTATTATCGTTATGTCGACGACATTGTTATGGCAGCACCTCTGAACTCACTCAATTTTATCCTAGAGACATTTAACAGTTTTCATAATAGATTACAATTCACCATTGAATTGGAACAGGACCGTAGCCTAAGTTTCTTGGACCTGTTATTAAAAATAACCGACAATACAATCATCATTGATTGGTTCCATAAAGAAACTTTCTCTCGTCGTTATTTATCATTTTTTTCTCACTACCCAATATACCATAAAATTGGAACAATCTATAACATGGTGGATAGAACGCTATTGCTATCTCATCCTACTTTCCAACAAAAAAATTTGGAATTAATTATTGGACTACTTCTATAAAATGGATATCCTCTAGAATTTATTTTCAAATATATTAAAATAAGAATAAAAAATCTATTTAATACAAAAATGACACCCATCACCACAAATGATCAAGACCAGACAAAAAAAGATGAGAACACAAAAAAATTCATTGTCCCTTACATTCGAAATATCTCTGAAAAAAACAACATCTTTATTAGACAAAAATACATTTACATTTGGCTATAGATGCATAAATGAAATTACCAATTTCATCAAAGTACGTAAAGACAAAACAGAGGGATTGCAGTAGCAATGTCGTTTATAAGATTTTTTGTAATAATTGCGATGCTACATATGTAGGGCAGACGAAGAGACAGTTGAAGGTTAGAGCAAAAGAGCATATTAACAATATAAAACTTGATCCTTCAAAACACTCAGTCATAACAAACCATAGAATATTTTTTGACCTTTCCTTCAATTGGAAGGACATAAAAATTCTGGAAACTGAAGAAAATTACCAAAAGAGATTAATTTCGGAAATGATACATATAAAACAACAAACAAACGGACTAAACTCACAGAATGACACAGACCTTCTTCATGATTCCTATTTCTGTTTACTTGACTCGCTTAAAGATAACACGAGCATACTGTAACAACCCGTTTTTCTTGGATAGATATCGCGCACGGACGTAGCTCGTCGGGAATTCCAGGGCACGATCCGGGTTAAGAGAGAATTAGACTCGTGTGTTTGAACGTGTAAAATATGTACAAGTTTTATTGAGTGAAGGGACGAATACAATTGTCTTAAAGCTAGTATTTACAGAGGGCGTGTCACCGCCGATACGTCGTCGGCCGTATCGCGTGCGGGGTGACGGCTTTCTTGACCGCGGCGATCGGGAATACCGTCGGGCAACGGTTTCGGCGCGGGGAACGTCGTCGGCGCGGTTGCCGCTTATTCGCACGGCAGGTGCGTTGTTTACGCGTTCGGCGTTCTTTTCGGCGCGCCGGCGGCCTCGTGTTTTTCGGCCTTGCGAGGTCGCGTGCTCGGCTTTTCGCGGTCGTCAGCACGGTAGCGGGGAGCGGGGCGGCGCTCGGCTTTTCGCGGTCGTCAGCACGGTAGCGGGGAGCGGGGCGGCGCTCGGCCGAGCGTCCTTTTAAATCCTCAGCTGTTTATGTTGCGATCTCGCTCGCAGGCGGGATGCGACGGCTACGTCGAGTACGCTCGACGGAGGCAAAGACGCTTTACCCCGTTTTTCTGTAGCCGCCGCGGTAGGATCGGATCGGTGTCGAGGAAAGTCGGTCGGGCAAGTACGCTTGCCTGAGCCCAAGACGCTTGAGCCCAGCTTCGGCGAGGAGAGACGGGTACGAGAGTGGTAGCCGTCGAGAACGCTCGACAGAGGCCAAGACACTTGACCCCAGGACTACCTCGGGAGACTTCTTCGGAGACTAGTCGGCGGAGTAGCGGTCCGAGCAGTCGGCGGAGAAGAAGCCCAGCATCTTGCTGCTCCGGCACTTTTATACCCGCATCTCGAGACGTCGGGAACGTTCGGTGGCGGTTCGGTTCGTGTCGGAGCCAGCGTCCCCGCCGCTCGAGATCGGTTGCGTGGTAGGCGGACGGAGGCGAGTGAGCACGTCGCTAGCGCGTGCCGGTTTGGGGCCGGTGCGCGTGCGCGGCGCGGTCACCGCGACGCGCGGATGCCTCGCTGTTTGCATTGGCGCGTTTGAAGTCGTTTATCGGCGCGTAGCGCCTCGTTTGACGCTCGGCGGATGTTCGGCCGGCGTTTTGCGGACGATGACCGGTCCGTCGGGGGGGGTCGCGCGGAAGCGGTTTGTTACACCACGTTACTAACTTCTGCTCTAACGGTTCTGCCTCACTTGCGCTCTGTCTGTCTCGGCAACAAGACCGTCGACGATGGCGAACGTCTATATAATTTCTGTTCAAGTACTCTTCCAAGTAAGCCTTTTAATTTATCTATGACAAAAAATCTTACAATTCATACAAAACAATAACTCCATCGTCAACACACAGAGAACAAACGTGGCAAATACTACGGTTGAAAAATAATACCTGCATATGAAGCCGTGAGTGATCTCGTGAGTTCTTTATCATGTAAGGCGGGAGGAAAAGAAGTTGTGACTGCTTGGAGGACTCAACACCTACACACACACACACACACAAACACACACACACACACACACACACACACACACACACACACACACACACACACACACACACACGCACCTACACACACACACACACCTACACACACACACCTACACACACACACACACACACACACACACACACAACATTTGATGCACGAGATTACCCGTTCGCCATCAAGAAAAATCACAGACGGTATGCGACACATACACACGATAATTTAAAAAAAAAAAGACAGTTTAGGAAAAATTGTTATCTGTAGAAATTTAAATCTAAGAGAAAAGAAAATTCTTTTGTAAGAAGATGAACTTTTAACTGTATTAATAGGCTGATGAGGGCTAAGTACCATAAAGCCGAAACGTTCCAATTATTTGCGACTATATTAATGTAATTGTAAATCCTGAATTAAATCAGTTTTGCTCGTTAAATTGACCGTTTTCAACATTATACTTGTAAATAATAAATATACGTGTAAATAATAAATATTGTGTCTCTAAAATAGATACGAGCTTTGATGTTTCAATTTTAAATAGTTGTTTGGTCGATTTTAGTAAACAGAATGTCGAGATTTTTGATTGTGGTTTGAAATATCCTACGGGAGAGAAAATTTTAATTAAATACAAGACAGTTGTGAAAGTTCAACTTGGAGATTATTCTGTAGAGATTCCAATGTTAATTGCTGACATTAGTGATGATTGTATTTTAAGAGTAGATTTTCTTAAAATCGTGAATTTATAAAATGTATTTGATTCCGCTTTTGGAACTCAATTTTTATCTAGTGAAAAAAATATTTTAAGATGTTCTCGTATGGAAGTTTTTCCAGGAAAGTTCCTGATATTTTGAAAGAGCTTTTTATTAAGGGTTCAGGAAATTTGGAGGGAAGTCAGAAAGAAATTTTTGCGAAATTTTTGATTGAATTTCAGGATGTAATTTCTGATGAAATTGTTGCAGGAAATTGTGATATTGTTGAACATGTCATTAATGTAAAAGATTCTTCCCCAATAAAACAGACACCTTGACGGATTCCAATTTATTTGCGAGAAAAGGTAAAAAAAATTATTCAAGATATGAAAGAACATGGAGTTATTAGAGAATCTCGAAGTCCCTGGGTTTCTCCGGCGGTCTTGGTAAAAAAGAAAGATGGAACTATCAGATTTTGTGTTGTAATGATACGCCTCTTCACCGTCCGTGCGCCCGTTTCGTCCACCGAACAACGAACGCCGAGTGCAGCCGGGGACCACGTGCACGCACAACCGAACTTCGCCGTGCAACCACGCGGCGACACGCGCGCCGACCGTGGCATTCCGTAACGCTCCCACTCCGGCTCAGCCGACCGAGCGCGCGGATTGGTTTGCTCAGTCGCGCGTTCGGATATATAAGCCGGCAGTGGGAACGCACAAGGCAGATCCGTCCGACTATCCGACCCGTCCACAGATCGAGCATTCTCGATCGCTTCCTTAAGACGAGCATTATCGTCGCACTCCAGTATCCTCGACGGGCATTCCCGTCGGTACCCCGGCCGAGTATCCTCGACCAGTCAACCCAGATATCCTCGACGAGCATTCTCGTCATCATCACCGGCCGAGCATTCTCGACCAATCACGTCCAAAATCCTCGACGAGCATTCTCGTCATTCTCACCGGCCGAGCATTCTCGACCAATCGCCGTCCTTACTGCCAAACCGACGAATCTCGTAACCTAGTCATCGACAGGGCACAAGCAACCTATCGATCGAGCGCCTCACTTGCACGGGGCGCGCTCGGGCGAATCGCGGCGGCGACCGCGCCGGCAACAACCCGCACTTGCGCACGCGCTTACACCACCGCGCTAGTCACTCCCGCTGCGCCCCGCGACTCCACGACCGTACGGGCGTACAGCATAGCTCACCGCGTAGTTTAGGCTACATCTGTAAATAAATAGTTAAGTTCTTCCGTCTAGATGTAAACCGCGTTTTCTGAAGTCATTCCGCCGCAGTCCGATACCGGCGATTGGCTGGACACCGACAAGCTCTCTTTATTTTGATATCTCTCTATTTCGTTAGCTCTTTTATTTTCTTTCATGTTCATTTTGTCAACTCTTTTGCAATTGTTATTTTTAATAAATCATTCACTATCTTTTGCTACGTAAAACATTGGGTATAGTCATTATGGACACCTGACCAACCGACGAGCCTTATCCGGTCCGATCCCGAAGTTCCCGCACCGCACCGAACCGACCGAAACCGCGTACCGTTACAGTGTGGATTATAGGAAATTAAATGATGTTACTAAAAAGGATTCTTTTCCGTTACCGAAGATTGATGACATCTTCGATCAATTAACAGGTAACGATTGGTTTTCCTCTTTAGACTTTAAAAGCGGCTATTGACAAATAAAATTTCTTCAAAAAATAAAGAAAAGACTGCCTTTTCTATCGGTAATGGTCTTTGGGAATTTAATGTGATGCCTTTTGAATTGTGTAACGCTCCTGCGACTTTTGAAAGATTAATGGAGAAGATTTTGCAAAATTTAGTATGAAAGATTTGTTTAGTTTACCTCGATGATGTTATTGTATTCGGCAAAAATTTTCAAGAAATGTTGGAAAACATGAGAAAGGTGTTTCTTCGAATACGCTCCGCGAACTTAAAGATTAATCCTAAAAAATGTGTTCTTTTTGGAAGAAAAATTAAATACTTAGGTCACATTGTATCAGTTGAGGGCGTTACAACGGATCCCGTAGGGGTCTGGAGTCGTTTCGGGGCTTCCCGAGGCTCTGCAACGACTCCAGATACAGGAATTGGCGTTCCTGCGGTTCCCGAGCTCGCTAGGGGGTCTGCGGTCTCTCGTAGGCCGTAGATTCAGGGATCTCAGCGACCCTGGCGCCCGAGCTGGTATACCGTAATCCGTCACGTGCTGAAATTACGTGCGGGACGGACCGGTGGCCTGGGTCTCACCGCCCGGGCTGCGAGGAGTAAACCTCTATAAAAAATCCAAGGGTGGCGTCCGGGGCGCGGTGTATCGTTCCGTGTAACAACGGGGCGGTGCTTCGTGTCTCGGTCGCCAACTACTTTAGTTGGTCGGCAGAGTGCTGCCTGGGTGGGGGCGCCGGTCCGGGGTGGTCCGGGGCGGGTGCTTGCGCCCGTCTCTGGCCTCCTCGGGCTGTCTCCCCCGCCTTGGTGGATCCGTTTGCCCATGGCGCCTCGGGCCGATGGTCCCCGGACATCGGCCTGAGTAGGCTCCGGGGCGAGGGTGGGGTTCCCCTCGTTAAATAAGACCCCATTATGGAACAAACACATGGGCAAACGCAAAGAGAAGTTACCGCCCAGGGGTGATCGGACACCCCAGGGCCGGCACGGGGGGGCTATTGTCCCGGGTCCCCCCCTGTCGTCATCGAACGACGGGCGGTCGAGCGGAGTGCCCGCAGGCTCCGCCGACCATAGGGTGACTGCGGACAGGGATGAAAACATGCCTGATCCCTTTTGGAGTCGGGTGCAACAGGCCGAAGATCAATTCGGCCCGTTAGATTGGGAGCGCCTAGATCGTATGCTGAGGCGTTGCGGGATTGACCCTAAATGGGCCCCAAAGGAGGATTGGCTTGACATGATGGCCATACACGTCGACAAACTTTTGCTCGTGGGCGACTACGAGGAGAGTGAGTCTGACACGGGGAAGTTCATCACTTCCTCGTCGGATGAAGAGGACGGGGTAGAGCCGGCTCTACGAGTCGTGGCCCCCGTCTCGAAAACCGACGAGGGAGAGGGGACGCTATCGCTGCCCGCCGGGCGGCCCGGGGTAGAGCCGGCCGATAAGGCCGAGGCCCCCGTGCCTCCCGCTGGGGAGACGTCGGCCCTGTTACCCGATGGAAGCCGTGAGGCGGAAGTCGGTGGACGGGGCCCGGTCTGCGGGGCGCGTCGGGCGCGCTCCCTGTCTCCGGGCCGGCTGCTCGGCGGACGCCGTGAGGCGGATGCCGGTCAGCTGGGCGGGGGCGGGGGGCGAGTCGGTCGCGCTCGCGCTCGCCGATCCGCATCCGCGGGGGTGGCCGGGGGGGCGAGGGTGAGCCTAGCTCACCCGATGAGTCGCTTCCGGGCACCATCGTGGATGTGGACCGGCCATGTGATGAGGAGGTTTCCACCTCCAGGGGCGCGACGGAGGCGGTCGCCCCTCCGCCTGAGCCTCCGGAGGAGGTAGTGGTCACACCGGACATTCCGGGCGTGCCCTCCGAATCCGGGACTCAACGCGGGAGGAAGCGGGCGCGTGGCCGTCCCCGGCTCGATTGGAGCGGACCTTTTAGGTCTCCGTCTCCCCTCTCGGACGGGGCGGACATTGAGGACCGTCTCCACGGAGTGCCCATGGAGGGCTTCAGAGCACGGCGGCTTAGAGCCAACGTGATACGCGACTCTGATTCAGAGGATGACGACATGGCGGGGGGGTCTGATTCGCGGCCTAGGCAGCGAATAAGGATACCTCCGACATTATTTACACCGGAACAGCGCCGAGAGCTGGACCGGGAAATAGGTGTGATCTCCCGTAGCACCACAACCGATTTGGCCGGCTTGGCCGACGGTTGGCTACGGGAGGTGGAAACTGCCCGGGCAAAGTACACCAATCTCGGAATGCATGGAGCTTTGTCCGGGCGGATGAAGAAGTTCACTCACCTCGCCCGGGAGGCGTTGATGACCCTGGCCTATCGGGCCGCTTCGGGCGGGATGAGGTTGGGCTGGAGGATGCGTCGGCCGCGGCGCGCGAGGAGGAGATAAGAATCCTCCGCGCCGAGGTCGACGATTTACGGGGCCAGCTGGGGGTCGCGAGGAGAGCACTCGTGCTCGAATCGGGGTCCTCGGGTGCGTCCCGGGACATGCGGGGAGCTTCCTCCCGTCCCTCATCGGCTCCGGCGGTTGTTCCGGTCACCGACCCGTCCCCTTTCGAGGAGACGGTGCTCGAGATGCTGGAGCGGCTGTCGGGAACGGTGGGGGAGATTGAGAGACGCCTGGTTCGGGTCGAGGCGGGGGCTGATTCGGCGCCCGCCCTGGCTGGCACCGGAGCGAGACGCACTAGGGGTGGTCGTCGGGGGGACAGGGCTCCGCAGGAGGAGCCCACTTCCCCCGAGCCACTCAGCGGCCCCGCGGACTCGCCCGCTCGAGCTCCACGGACGGACCGAGTTGGGCGACCGTGGTGGGCCGCAAGGAGAAGAAGAGGGCTGCGGCGGGGGGGGGCGCCGACGAAGAAGTCGGCTTCCGCACCAGCGCTCTCGAAAACCGGCCGCGGGCGCTCCCTCCCACGACCGGGCGTTGCCGGTGCTGGTGGCGTCGGGTTGGGAGTCGGGCTTTGCTGGCCCAGCCGAGATACGTCGGCCGGTAGGGCCTAGCCCGACCCCGGGGATGCGGAGCGAGGCATCACGCACCCCCGCGCCCATTTAGGGCTATGGGGCCGCTCCCGACATATCGCCGGTGCGATCCCCACGCCCAGGGACGAGCGGTCACCGCCGCCCGCCCCACCACCCCCCGTCCGCGGCGCTCGCGTGGCCGGGACGGGCGCCAGGGGAGGGAAACATCTCGCCTGGCACCGGGCCCCATCGGCCTGGGCCCCGTCCGTCGCATCCCCCGAGCGCTAGGGGCAGCTAGGAGCGGGCACCCGAGGAGCGGCACTATCGCCGCTTCCCCTTGCCGAGGACGGGCGGCCCCGGGGAGGGCGCACTGGGCGCGCCTCCCTTGGGCCTCGCCTCCCTCGTGGCCTTACTCCTCCTCCGCTCCCTTTGCGGGAGTTGGGGAGGGGAGGGGAGACAGAACTACCCTGGCCACGGGGAGGTTCTCCCCGGATGCGTGGCTCGACACGCTAATTACATCAAGCGCGCCGGTCTCATCGACCGCGCGCGATTTGGGCGGCGGGGGCTCCTCCCCGGACTCCGAAGTGTCCGAGGTGGACCCCGGCAGCCGAGCATCCACCGCAACCGGGGGCCCATCTACTGGGACCCCGCCCGCGGGAGACGCACCCCCCTTGGCGGCCTCGGCCACCGCCGGACCGTCGCCCCCAACGGCCTGAGCGCCGCGGGCAGCGTCAGCGTCTGGCGGTGACGGAGGCCGCTCCATTTCCATTTCCTCCGCTCTCCCCAGATCCGGGGAGGAGGGAGGAGGCCCCCCGGCCCCTCGAGGCATGGGGGGTATTTTGGGGCAGCCCGCGCCACCCGGTCGGTGGCCGGCTGCCCTGTTGCGGGAGGCACACTTGGGACAGAACGGCGGATTCGCGCACTGAGCCCGAGTGTAACCCTCCCCGCCGCAGTTGAAGCAGCACCGGGACCGGTCAAAGTAACCGGGACACCGGTGCTGCATGTGGCCCTGAGCCAGGCAGCGATAGCATCGCTGTGGAGGCGCCTTAAGCGCCTCCACGCGCGCAGCCGCCCAGCCCAGGGCCACTTTACCCACCTTGGCGAGCCTCGCTGCCGCCGCGACCGGGCACTGCGCAATTACAGAGCCCATGCCCCGGCGGCCGCGAGTAACTCGACCGACTATGATGTCAGTGGCGCTGCATGCTCCGGCGCATGGCAGCGCCACTGCCACCTCCTCCGGCTCGGTGGAGTCCAGGAACCCGGACACCCGAACCCCCACCCTACGCATAGGGCAGGTTATTCGGATCCCCGGGCCCCCAGCCACCCGCCTCATTTCGGCCGCGAGGCGCTCCGCCGCGGGCCGACTCTCGGTGCCGGGGATCTCCAAGAGGACACCCCCGGCTTGTGACACCCTGAACTTGAGGCCCAGGACGGGCTGAGGGAGGATATCCCCCAGATTGATCGCCGCCCTGGACCTCCTAATGACATCGGTGTAGGAGGCACACCCCGTCTCCACCGTGATTGCCACCACGGAGGAGCGCGGGATCCGCCTCCCCACCGCACCCGGGGACACCGCAGCGGACGCCGCACGAGACGTCCCCCCCCCCATTTTTACCCCCCTTCGGCCCCTTCTTTTTCTTCTTTTTACCGGGCTGCGACCCCGGCGGAGGCGGGGGCGACGAACTGGCGCGTCGGGGAGCTTCATGCTCCGATCCCCAGTGGAGGGACTTTGGAGTATGTCTCTACAAACCCGGTCCCTCCACGCAACGGGGCGAGATGGGCTCGGTGGGTTTTTAGTGGGTAGGCGGGCCGGGCCTCGCCAACTTTCTGCCGCGCAAGCGGTCTGTGCCGGCGAGGGGTACCGCGTCCCGAGTCCCACACTCCCGTGGTCTAGCCAACCCGGGGTACTATAAGTATTTTCCCCCCGTTAAAAAAAAAAAAAAAAAAGGGCGTTACAACGGATCCAGAAAAGAATGCAACTGTAAGAGATTGGCCAATTCTCCATAATAAAAAGCATATTCGTAATTTTCTAAGATTTTGCTCATATTATTATAGATTTGTTAAAGAATTTTTGTCTATAGCTAAACCGTTATATGCTTTAACTGAAAATCAAGTAAAATTCTTTTGGGATGAGGAATGTCAGAGAGCTTTTAATAAGCTGAAACATTTTTTTTTTTTGGTACGATAAGGGAAATGCTCATGGCACGACAGGTTGGCTAGACCTGACAGTGTTGGACTCGAGTCAGGACGGTGCCACACAACCCGGCCACATAATTTCAGCGACCAGGCTCGCCCTAACCCGCCTACCAACTAAAAATCTCACCGAGCCACCTCGCCCCGGAAAAGGAAGGCCCCGGCCGACAATACGCCATTCCATCGGTAGCCTTCCCCCGGGGCCGGAGCGTGAGCCCCTCGACGCGCCAGTTCGTCAGGTTGGGACAGGACGTGCCAGGGCGACAGCCGAGATACGTCGGCTGCCGCCTTGTCTACCCCGGGGTAGCGCCGTGAAAAACACCGCACGCCCCCCCGCGCTCTTTTAGGGCAGGAGGCGAGCGCCGAACTTACCCGTTGCGCGCCACCCCCCTACCCAAGGTCCAGTGGTCCCTAGGAATTGACCGGGCCTACCTCCTATCCTCGTGTGGCCGGCTCACCAGATGAGCGGAGACCCCTACTCATCGGGCGGCCCAACAACCAGGGTCCTCGTCTCCTGGGCATCCCCGAGCGCAGGGACAGCCGGAAACGAGGGTCGCGTAATGACCCCCCAGGGGAGTCACTCCACGGCCCTATCTTCTCCGAGGATAGGCGACCCCGGGGGAGAGGGCGCCAACGCCCTCTCCGCCTGGGGTCTCAACGCCTTCTTGAGAGGGGTGCTCGAGTTTCGTCCCACTCGCTTCTCCCGTTGCGGGAGAGGGAGGGGCTCGAGCACCACCTTCGCCTGGGGGAGGTGCGCGGCACTCGGACTGTCGAGTGCCTCGCACCTTTTTTTAGTCGGCGAACTCGTCCGGAGCCCAGCTGCTCCGGACGACTCCGACGATATCTCTATTACCCCCGTGATGAAGGCTTCACCGACAGAGGCCTCCTCCACGGGAGGGGTCTCCTCCATATCAATATCGGCCACTGGCACCTCCGACACACCACCATCCACGGCCTGAGCGCCGGGCGGGGTGGGAGGCGGAAAGGTCAGCGGCCGATCTTCTTCAGAGTCTCCGCCCTCCTCCCGCCGTGGAGGAGCAGGAGCCTTCTTCCCCGGTCGAGCAGCCGGGGGAACTCTCACACACTTTTCACCGCCAGGGCTGTGGTCGTGTGCTTTGCCTTTGGAGGCACACTCCGGCAGAACGGCCTACTCGCGCATTCTGCCTGGGTGTGCCCCTCCCTCCCGTAATTAAAGCAGCACCGGGCCCTGTCGACGCCGCCAGGATACCGGTGCTGCGTATGTCCCTAAGCCAGGCATCGGAAGCATCGCTGCGGAGGTGCCTTGAGCACCTCCACGCGAGCCGCCACCCAGCCCAGGGCCAAACTGCCCGCTCGGGCGATCTTCGCGGCGGCGGCGACCGGGCACTGCACTATGACAGAGCCCAGCCCCCGCCGACCGTGCGTCACCCGACTAACCCTGAGGTCCGCCACGAAGCATGACCCGGAGTCGGCGACCGCCGTGGCCACCTCCTCCGGAGTCACGGAATCTTCGAACCCGGAGATGCGGATCCCCACCCTCCGCAGAGGGCAAGAGATCCGCACGTCCGGGCCCCCCGAAACGCGCCTCATCTCAGAGGCCAGCCTCTCAGCGGCTGGCCTGCTATCTTCGCCGGGGATCTCCAGGAGAAGACCCCCGGCCTGGGCTCGGCGAACCCGCAGCCCATTGCCCCCCTGCGGCAGGATGTCCCCGAGGACTATGGCCTCACGGGCCCGCCGCATGACGCTTGCATAGGAGGCGTCGTCCCCTGTTACCGTGATCATCACCGCCGATGACATGGAGACGCGCCTCCCGATTTTTTTCGCCGCGAGCGCTTTGCTTCGCGGCGGACTTCCACCCTTCTTCTTTTTTTTCCCCTCCTTCTTTTTCTCTCCCTGCTCGGCCGCCGGGGGGGCGGCAGGCACCGCTGCCCCCGATGGTCGAGCATAGGCCCGCTCGAACTCTGAGGGGAACACCCCCCAACCGTCATCCCCCGTGGGGCGGATGGGGGGGCGCTCTTCTGCCCCCCTTGTCCACCCTCCTCCTTTTCCGAGTGCCGACGACCTCGACCCAGCTCCGATCGCTCGCAGGCGTATCGGGGCCGGGCGCTGTCACCGGCACGGCGTGGGGCGCGGGAGGCTCCTCCTGCGGAGCTCCCGCACTCCCCTTTCTCCCCTTCCCCTTCTTCTTCTTCTTCTTGCCCTCGGCGTCGGCGGGGACGGCGGCCGGGACAGCCCCCGTCTCCACCCGTGCCAGGCGCCTCTCCAGGCCCTCCACCGTCGCCGTCAGCCGCTCCAACGTCCCCAGCACTCGCTCCTCAAAAGGAGAAGAGCCGGGGGCAGAAGCGACCGACGGGGGCGGCGGAGGGGAAGGAGACCTTCTCCCTCTCGCCGGCTGCAAGGCAGCCGCGGATGAAGAGGGGCCACTCTGCAACACGAGGACGCGCTTGGCTACCCCCAGTTGCCCCCTCAGTTCGGCGACCTCTGCCCGGAGGGAGCGAACTTCCTCCTCCCGAGCCGCGGTCGTCGTTTCCTCCTGTCCGTCATCTCGCCCGAGACGGGGTACCAGTGTCATGAGCGCCTCCCGGGCAAGATGAGTGTTTAATTTAATTCGCCCCGACAGGTTGCCCGACAGTGGGCATTCTGTGGAGGCCTTGTTCCTTGCGCCTTCGATCTCCCGGAGCCACCCATCAGCCAATCCGGCCAGATCGGTGGTAGTACTCCGGGAGATCACCCCCAGATGGCGGTCAATATATCGCCGCTGATCCGGCGTGAACAGGGTCGGGGGGATCCTGATACGCTGCCGAGGCCTCGTATCGCTCACCCCCGTTCCCTCCTCCTCCGATCAGGAGCTACGTATAACGTTAGCTCGGAGTCGGCGGGCCCGAAACTGCTCCAGGTGAACCCCGTGGAGCCGATCTTCCGTGTCCGCTTCGTCGGACAATGGGGAGGGGGACTGGAAAGGTCCACTCCCGTCCACACGGGGTCGGCCACGGGCGCGTCTACTTCTAACATGAGTCGGAAGGTCGGTTCCGTCTCCCGGAACATCCGGGATCCGGACACGGCCCTCCGACTCGTCCAAATCAATGACCGGCTCCAAGGGGTTCCCGGCCATCGTTTCCTCCTCCTCGTCACGCCGATCGACGTCCATGGGCTCAGCTGGAGGCTGAGAGAGCCCCTGCCGCCTCCTACGAGGCGGGTCAGCGAGGTCCTCCCCGCTCGAGCCTCCCCCACGGACGCGGATCGGCGTTCTGCCTCTGCCGCTCTGTAGTGGCGTTGGATGTGCCACCATTTCAAAAAATCGGGTCTTCGTCGACCCGGTTGCGTAATCGTCTTGCTGGTCGGAGCCTGCCTTGCGGCAGTCGTCGGCCAGCAGGATCGTGTCCCCCTCGACGGTCAGGGCAGAGGCCTCGTCCACCTGGGACGGCTCGACTCCACCCCTCCCGTCCAGGGAGGCACCCCCCCCCCGTCACTAGAAAAGGAGGAAACCTCCTCCACAGACTCCACGCCGATAAGACTCCACGAGGTGGAGTCCGTGGAGCTACAATAGGGCGTCAACGCCCTCATCAGTCGACGACGCCATAAGTTGCGCTGATAAGCTTCGGACTTCGACTCTATCCAACGAATTGGAGTAGACCTTCGGCCTATCCGCCTAGCGCGGGGACGAACACGGACATCAATTACCACACTAGCCCGATAGTCGGTGGAGCATGTGGTCACTCCGCCCGACCGCCCGTTGAACAATAACGACAAGGGGGCACCTGGGACACTAGTCCCCCCTTGCCGGCCCTGGGGTATCCGACACCCCCTGCGCGATAACATATCTCTGTCGTTAGCCGTAATGTTCATAAATGGGGTATTGTTTTACGAGGGGAACCCCACCCTCGCCCCGAGGGATACTACGAGCCGGTGTCCGGGGACCACCGGCCCAAGGCGACTCTAATAGACGGCACACACATCGCACGCGCCGACCAGGGAAGAACACAAAACAAAACCTAAGTGCACGCGGTTAAGCGCACACCCGGGATGACCCACGATCGACGCGTACCAGACAATGGACTGCGGCGGGCAGTCGGGACCCCCGATCCCGACAGGCATCCAGAGGGATCCCCCGACTCGAGGCCTCGGCAAGATCTAGCACCCCTCACGACGATGCCCCCGCGCTAACGAGGAACATCCCCGAGAGGAATCACCAGTCGCACCGGTATACGGGCTGATCCTAGGCACGAGGGCCCGGCGTCGATGCACCCGGGCTAGCCGGAGACATCGACAACCAGCGGGTCAACATGCGGGATTTAACCATCGACCAGAAGATCGCTCCAGGGTTCTGCAAGGAGAAGGCGACCCGACCCCCCGCCGCGACGAACACCGTACATTAAACAAATCATACACCACCATGGCGTCTGAGGCACGGAACGCGGTATTCAGACGCCGCCTCCTTGATTTTTTATAGAGATTGACCTCTCGCGATCCGGGCGGTGAAGCCAAGGTCCCCGGTCCATCCCGCACGTAATTTCAGCACGTGATGGATTACGGTGTGTCAGCTCGGGCGCCAGGGTCGCTGAGATCCCTGAATCTGCGGCCTACAAGAGACCGCAGACCCCTAGTGAGCTCGGGAAACCTCAGGAACGCCAATTCCTGTATCTGGGGTCGATCCGCAGCCTCAGGAGGCCCCGAAACCACTCCAAACCTCTACGGGAATAAGCTGAAACTTGCATTAACATCGTCTGCCATTTTTTCTTTTCCAAAGGGAGACGGAGAATTTGTTTTAGATACTGACGCTTCAAATGTAGGAATCGGCGCAGTCTTGTCACAAAAGCAAGAAGAAAAAGTCATTGCTTATTTTAGTCGAGTATTTTCCAAAGCTGAAAGGAATTATTGTACAACGCGTCGAGAATTGTTAGCTATTGTTGATTCTATAAAAACTTTTCGTCATTATCTTTACGGACAAAAATTTACGGTCCGAACGGACCATATTTTTCTAAAATAGTTAATGTCCTTTAAAGATTTAGAAGGACAGCTAGCCCGTTGGATGGAAAGGCTTCAGCAATATAAATTTAAAGTGATCCATCGGAAAGGTCAATATCATTAAAACGCTGACGGTCTTTCTTGATGACTGTGAAGATTACGGGTTTCAATATTGTGCTAAGGTGGAAATGAGAAATAGCTTACTAGAGGAAAGGATTGTAAGACGTCTTATTTTGGAAGGAGAAAACTTAGAAGAGTGGCAGAAAGGTCGAAAAGAAGATCCTAGCATTTCTTTCATCTATCAAAGCAAAGTCTCAGGAGAATGACCCTCGTAGACAGAGGTTGCTTCTAAAGATGCTTCTTGTAAAATCTATTGGTCATATTGGGATGCACTTGTTTTGAGAAATGGTATCCTTTATAAGAAATGGGAGTTTCCAAATTTGAAATCAAAAGTTTTTCAACTAGTTGTTCCGCGTACGCAAATTAGACGAATTTTAGAAGAAGCGCACGATTCTTCTACTGGAGGTCACTTTGGAGTTAATAAAACTCTGGAGAAAATTTGTAAAAGATTTTTCTGGGCTACGTGTAAACAAGATGTTGAAGAATGGTGTAGAACTTGTAGAATTTGTGTTTCTATTATAAAAAGGGTCCTTCCGGAAAAGAAAAATTTTCCTTCAAATTTATAATGTAAGAGCTCCATTTGAGAGAGTACAAATGGAAATACTTGGGCCTCTTCCTCCAACCTCCTCTGGAAATAAGTATTTACTCGTTATCGTTGATTGTTTTTCCAAGAAGTGGGTAGAAGCCTTTCCACTTAAGAATATTAGGACTAATACGATAGCAGAGATTTTAGTCAAAGAAGTTATTTCTAGACATGGAGTTCCTTTAGAAATTCATACCGATCAAGGAAGGAATTTTGAATATAAAGTGTTTTTGGAATTAATGCGTATACTTGGAATTAGGAAAACGAGGACGACTCCCTTACATCCTCAGTCTGATGGACAGGTAAAGCGCCAACATCAGACTATAATTAGTTATTTATCAAAATTTATTTCCGAGAATTAACAGGATTGGGATCATTGGGTTCCAATGTTTCTTCTAGCGTACAAATCTTCAAAACATGAAACCACTGGTGTAACTACTGCTGAGTTATATTTGGCCCGAGATTTAAGACTTCCTTTAGATTTGTTGCGATGAAGTCCTCCAGAATTTGAAAAAAATTCTGATGAAGATTATGTTAGAGGGTTAAGAAGAAAGTTGGAATTGATACATAATGACGTTAGGGAACAAATGGATTTAAGGTCTACTCGAGTGAAAAACAAGTATGATCGAAGGGTTAAGCAAATTCTTTTCAGGAAGGTCAAAAGGTTTGGTTGTTTAATTCTCAAAGAGTTAAAGGAAAAGCTTCTAAGTTACAAAGAAATTGGGAGGGACCTTATAAGATAATGAGGAAACTTAGCGAAGTGGTATTCTGTATCCAGAAATCATTGAGACATAGGAAAAAAGTAGTTTATGCGGATAGGTTAGCACCGTATTTGGAAAGGCAATTGGAGTAAAAATAGAGAATCAGAACCCGGAAAATTTATTTGTTGTTGATTTGGAAGTGACACAGACAACGCTTAAAGTCCCCGTGACAGGAGATTATCATAAGATTCAGCATTTTAGAAGACAACACTTGGTAACCCATAACTGAGATCCGGGGTTGAACAAAAATTTGTCTTAGAAATGGGTCTTAGAAATGAACGACGCTCGGTAACCTGTGGCAGGAGCTCAGGGTAGAGCAGGAAGTCGTCATTTTGGTTTGCATCGTGGGCGTTGACGTCTAGTTACCCAAAGTAAAAGACTGGGGTAGGAAAAAACATCTAAACTTTTCTTCTTTTTCTCCTAAAAAGGTGTTAGTTTTGGAATAATGCGAGCAACGCTTGGTAACTCGTGTCAGTGACCCGGGGTAGAGCAACAAGTTGTCGTGTTTTTTCTGGAAATCTTCACCTTGGAAGATCAGTTCATAGGATGTCTGACTAAAACTTTTTCTTTTTAGAGTTATGTTATTTACAAAAGAATACTTGTCGGATTTTGTTTTTTTATTTCAGTTCGAAGGCTCCTTTGAGATGATGTACATCGTATAGAGGGTCACTGAAATATTTCTTGTTCTTAAGAAGACCATCTCGCCCCGGTGTTTTTGATTCAAGGTTTTCCCGCGGGTCTTAGGGCAAATGCCGAGACGGGGACTTGAGGAGCCTTTATGGCAATGAGTCCTTGGAAAATTTAGTCTTCTCCTCCCCCTTGTCTGAAAAACGAAGAGACAAGCGCACAAGCTAGAAATTGAAGAGCTTTTGGAAATCCTTGGCGTTAGTTGTCGGGACGACAACTTTGAAGAAGGGGGATAGTGTTACGAGCCGAGCCGCCCTGCGAGGCAAGTTCGAGCTGCTATGTCAATAAGGCCGTGAAGCGTTCTCCTTGACAACGACCTTGTTTATTAAAAAATGAGCTGTGATTTTGGAGTTTGGAGTGTGATGATATGGTCGTGTTTGGTGGTTAACAATAAAAGGGATTTTGTGTTTGATAAAGAAGTCTAGTTCTTTTCTGGAATGAGTGCGCGAGTGAACAAGTATCCCTTTTGCTCGTAACAATATGTATACATTAGTCTGGGACAACCTGTGTGTGTGCGTGTGCGTGTGCGTGTGCGTGTGCGTGTGCGTGTGCGTGTGCGTGTGCGTGTGCGTGTGCGTGTGCGTGTGCGTGTGCGTGTGCGTGTGCGTGTGCGTGTGCGTGTGCGCGTGTGCGTGTGTGCGTGTGTGTGTGTGTGTGTGTGTGTGTGTGTGTACGTACGTGCGTGCGTGCGTGCGTGCGTGCGTGCGTGCATATATATGCGGGGATATATATATATATATAAACATATATATATATATATATAGAAATTGGTATAATAAAAACAAATTCAAACATACACGTTTGCATGTTCTTATGCCATAAGTGTGACAGATTACCTAACTTTACAAGCTTCGATTATTATCGTTTTCTAATGTAGATCAAAGCATGTTTGACGCTTTTTAACGTAATACACGTGAGATATTGCATAAATAACGTTTCATTTACAATGCGCGCTGAATATATTTTATAGATTCGTTTCTAATGCAGACCAACGTTTGTTCGACACTTTTTAACGTAATAAACATGCAATATTGCAAAGATAACGATTCATTCAAAATTTGCTCTGAGAAATTCAATAGTTTTGCTTCTAATGCAGATTAATGCTTGTTGAACGCTGTTTAACGCAAAACACGTATGATGTTACATAGATAACGATTTCCTTGAAATGGCCGCTGAAAACTACAATACTTTTGTTTCAAATGCAGATAAACGTTTGTTAAACGTTTTTTAACGTAAAACACGTAAGATATGGCATAGATAAGGTTCTATTTGGAATGCGCACTGAAGAACGGTAATAGTTTTGTTACTAATGCATATCAACGCTTTATCGACGCTTTTTGACGTAATACGCGTGAGATATTGACAGATAACAATTAATTCAAAATGGGCGCTAAGAACTTTAATAGTTTTGTTTCTAATGCAGGACAACGCTTATTCAACGCTTTTAACCTAAAATATGTAAGGTATTTCATGGACAACAATTCATTTAAAAGGGGCGCTGTGAACTTTAATAGTTTCGTTTTTAATGCAAAACGACGCTTATTCGACGCTTTTTAACGTAATACACGTGAGATATTGCATAGATAAGGATTCATTTAAAATGGGCACCGAAAACTTCAAAAGTTTTGTTTTGAATGCAGATTAACGCTGATTAGACGTTTTTAACGTAATACAAGTGAAATATCGCATAGATAACGATTCATTTGCAATTCGCGCAGGGAACTTCAAAAGTTTCGTTTCTGATGCAGATCCACGCTTGTTTGACGCTTTTTAACGTAAAACACGTAAGATATCGGATAGATAACGATTCATTTGCAATTCGTGCTTGGAACATCAATAGTTATGTTTCTGATGCAGATCAACGCTTGTTCGACGCTTTTTAACGAAAAACACGTGAGATATCGCATACATAACGATTCATTTGCAATTCGCGCAGGGAACTTCAATAGTTTCGTTTCTGATGCAGATCCACGCTTGTTTGACGCTTTTTAACGTAAAACAGGTAAGATATCGCATAGATAACGATTCATTTTTCAATTCGGCTTTGGGAAAATCAATAGTTATGTTTCTGATGCAGATCAACGCTTGTTCGACGCTTTTTTAAAGTAAAACACGTGAGATTCGCATAGATAACGATTCATTTTCAATTCGTGCAGGGAACTTCAATAGTTTCGTTTCTGATGCAGATCCACGCATGTTTGACGCTTTTTAACGTAAAACACGTGAGATATTGCATAGATAGCGATTCGTTTGCAATTCGCGCTGGGAACTTCAATAGTTATGTTTCTGATGCAGACCAACGCTTGTTCGACGCTTTTTAACGTAAAACACGTGTGATATCGCATAGATAACGATTCATTTGCAATTCCCCTGGGAAATTCAATAGTTACGTTTCTGATGCAGATCACGCTTGTTTGAAGCATTTTAACGTAAAACACGTGAGATATCGCATAGATAGCGATTCGTTTGCAAATTTGCGCTGGGGAAATTCAATAGTTATGTTTTTGATGCAGATCAACGCTTGTTCGACGCTTTTTAACGTAAAAACGTGGGTATCGCATAGATAGGGTTTTTTTGCAATTCGCCTGGGAACTTCAATAGTTATGTTTTTGATGCAGTCAACGCTTGTTTGAGCTTTTTTAAAGTAAAACACGTGAGATATCGAAAAGATAACGATTCATTGCAATTCCCCTGGGGAAATTCAATAGTTACGTTTCTGATGCAGATCAACGCTTGTTTGACGTTTTTTAAAATAAAACATAAGATATCCCTAGATAACGATTCATTTGCAATTCGGCTGGGGAAATTTAATAGTTATGTTTCTGATGCAGATCAACGCTTGTTTGACGTGTTTTAACGTAAAACACGTAAGATATCGCATAGATAACGATTCATTTGCAATTCGTGCTTTGAACATCAATAGTTATGTTTCTGATGCAGATCAACGCTTGTTCGACGCTTTTTAACGTAAAAACGTGAGATATCGCATAGATAACGATTCATTTGCAATTCGCGCTGGAACTTCAATAGTTTCGTTTCTGATGCAGATCCCCCGCTTGTTTGACGCTTTTTTAAAGTAAAACACGTAGATACGCATAGATAACGATTCATTTGCAATTCGGCGGAAATCAATAGTTATGTTTCGATGCAGATCAACGCTTGTTCGACGCTTTTTTAAAGTAAAACACGTGAAATATCGCATAGATAACGATTCATTTGCAATTCGCGGAGGGGAAATTCAATAGTTTTTTTTCTGATGCAGATCCCCGCTTTTTGACGCTTTTTAACGTAAAACACGTAAAATATCGCATAGATAACGAAA